>NC_069501.1:1282821301-1282858801 GCF_027579735.1 Bombina bombina | reverse complement strand
TCTCTCTCTCTCTCTCTCTCTCTCTCTCTCTCTCTCTCTCTCTCTCTCTCTATCTCTAACCCTCTGTGTGTGATTGTGTCTCTCTCTAACCCTCTGTGTGTGATTGTCTCTCTCTCTCTCTCTCTCTCTCTCTCTCTATCAATCTATCTCTAACCCTCTGTGTGTGATTGTGTCTCTCTCTAACCCTCTGTGTGTGATTGTGTCTCTCTCTCTCTTTCTCTCTAACCCTCTGTGTGTGATTGTGTCTCTCTCTAACCCTCTGTGTGTGATTGTCTCTCTCTCTCTCTCTCTCTCTCTCTCTCTCTATCTCTAACCCTCTGTGTGTGATTGTGTCTCTCTCTAACCCTCTGTGTGTGATTGTCTCTCTCTCTCTCTCTCTCTCTATCTATCTATCTATCTATCTATCTCTAACCCTCTGTGTGTGATTGTGTCTCTCTCTAACCCTCTGTGTGTGATTGTGTCTCTCTCTCTCTTTCTCTCTAACCCTCTGTGTGTGATTGTGTCTCTCTCTAACCCTCTGTGTGTGATTGTCTCTCTCTCTCTCTCTCTCTCTCTCTCTCTCTCTCTCTCTATCTCTAACCCTCTGTGTGTGATTGTGTCTCTCTCTCTCTCTCTCTCTTTCTCTCTCTCTATCTCTAACCCTCTGTGTGTGATTGTGTCTCCCTCTAACCCTCTGTGTGTGATTGTGTGTCTCTCTCTCTCTCTCTCTCTCTCTATCTCTAACCCTCTGTGTGTGATTGTGTCTCTCTCTAACCCTCTGTGTGTGATTGTGTCTCTCTCTCTCTTTCTCTCTAACCCTCTGTGTGTGATTGTGTCTCTCTCTCTCTTTCTCTCTCTCTAACCCTCTGTGTGTGATTGTGTCTCTCTCTAACCCTCTGTGTGTGATTGTGTCTCTCTCTTTCTATCTCTAACCCTCTGTGTGTGATTGTGTCTCTCTCTTAACCTCTGTGTGTGATTGTGTCTCTCTCTCTCTCTCTCTTTCTCTCTAACCCTCTGTGTGTGATTGTGTGTCTCTCTCTCTTTCTTTCTCTCTCTAACCCTCTGTGTGTGATTGTGTCTCTCTCTCTCTCTCTTTCTCTCTCTCTAACCCTCTGTGTGTGATTGTGTCTCTCTCTAACCCTCTGTGTGTGATTGTGTCTCTCTCTTTCTCTCTCTCTCTCTCTCTCTAACCCTCTGTGTGTGATTGTGTCTCTCGCTCTCTCTCTAACCCTCTGTGTGTGATTGTGTCTCTCGCGCTCTCTCTAACCATCTGTGTGTGATTGTGTCTCTCTCTAACCCTCTGTGTGTGATTGTGTCTCTCTCTCTTTCTCTCTAACCCTCTGTGTGTGATTGTGTCTCTCTCTCTCTCTCTCTTTCTTTCTCTCTCTCTCTAACCCTCTGTGTGTGATTGTGTCTCTCTCTCTAACCCTCTGTGTGTGATTGTGTCTCTCTCTAACCCTCTGTGTGTGATTGTGTCTCTCTCTTTCTCTCTCTCTAACCCTCTGTGTGTGATTGTGTCTCTCGCTCTCTCTCTAACCCTCTGTGTGTGATTGTGTCTTTCGCGCTCTCTCTAACCATCTGTGTGTGATTGTGTCTCTCTCTTAACCTCTGTGTGTGATTGTGTCTCTCTCTCTCTCTTTCTCTCTAACCCTCTGTGTGTGATTGTGTGTGTCTCTCTCTCTCTCTCTCTCTCTCTTTCTTTCTCTCTCTAACCCTCTGTGTGTGATTGTGTCTCTCTCTCTCTCTTTCTCTCTCTCTCTAACCCTCTGTGTGTGATTGTGTCTCTCTCTAACCCTCTGTGTGTGATTGTGTCTCTCTCTTTCTCTCTCTCTCTCTAACCCTCTGTGTGTGATTGTGTCTCTCGCTCTCTCTCTAACCCTCTGTGTGTGATTGTGTCTCTCGCGCTCTCTCTAACCATCTGTGTGTGATTGTGTCTCTCTCTAACCCTCTGTGTGTGATTGTGTCTCTCTCTCTTTCTCTCTAACCCTCTGTGTGTGATTGTGTCTCTCTCTCTCTTTCTTTCTCTCTCTCTCTAACCCTCTGTGTGTGATTGTGTCTCTCTCTCTAACCCTCTGTGTGTGATTGTGTATCTCTCTAACCCTCTGTGTGTGATTGTGTCTCTCTCTTTCTCTCTCTAACCCTCTGTGTGTGATTGTGTCTCTCGCTCTCTCTCTAACCCTCTGTGTGTGATTGTGTCTCTAGCTCTCTCTCTAACCCTCTGTGTGCGATTGTGTCTCTCTCTTTCTCTCTCTAACCCTCTGTGTGTGATTGTGTCTCTCTCTTTCTCTCTCTAACCCTCTGTGTGTGATTGTGTCTCTCTCTTTCTCTCTCTCTCTCTAACCCTCTGTGTGTGATTGTGTCTCTCGCTCTCTCTCTAACCCTCTGTGTGTGATTGTGTCTCTCGCGCTCTCTCTAACCCTCTGTGTGCGATTGTGTCTCTCTCTTTCTCTCTCTAACCCTCTGTGTGTGATTGTGTCTCTCTTTCTCTCTCTCTCTAACCCTCTGAGTGTGATTGTGTCTCTTTCTTTCTCTCTCTCTCTCTTTCTCTCTCTCTATCTCTAACCCTCTGTGTGTGATTGTGTCTCTCTCTAACCCTCTGTGTGTGATTGTGTCTCTCTCTCTCTTTCTCTCTAACCCTCTGTGTGTGATTGTGTCTCTCTCTCTCTTTCTTTCTCTCTCTAACCCTCTGTGTGTGATTGTGTCTCTCTCTCTCTTTCTCTCTCTCTAACCCTCTGTGTGTGATTGTGTCTCTCTCTAACCCTCTGTGTGTGATTGTGTCTCTCTATCTCTATCTCTAACACTCTGTGTGTGATTGTGTCTCTCTCTTAACCTCTGTGTGTGATTGTGTCTCTCTCTCTCTCTCTCTTTCTCTCTAACCCTCTGTGTGTGATTGTGTGTCTCTCTCTCTCTCTTTCTTTCTCTCTCTAACCCTCTGTGTGTGATTGTGTCTCTCTCTCTCTTTCTCTCTCTCTAACCCTCTGTGTGTGATTGTGTCTCTCTCTAACCCTCTGTGTGTGATTGTGTCTCTCTCTTTCTTTCTCTCTCTCTCTCTAACCCTCTGTGTGTGATTGTGTCTCTCGCTCTCTCTCTAACCCTCTGTGTGTGATTGTGTCTCTCGCGCTCTCTCTAACCATCTGTGTGTGATTGTGTCTCTCTCTCTTTCTCTCTAACCCTCTGTGTGTGATTGTGTCTCTCTCTCTCTCTCTCTCTTTCTTTCTCTCTCTCTCTAACCCTCTGTGTGTGATTGTGTCTCTCTCTCTAACCCTCTGTGTGTGATTGTGTCTCTCTCTAACCCTCTGTGTGTGATTGTGTCTCTCTCTTTCTCTCTCTCTCTCTAACCCTCTGTGTGTGATTGTGTCTCTCGCTCTCTCTCTAACCCTCTGTGTGTGATTGTGTCTCTAGCTCTCTCTCTAACCCTCTGTGTGCGATTGTGTCTCTCTCTTTCTCTCTCTAACCCTCTGTGTGTGATTGTGTCTCTCTCTTTCTCTCTCTAACCCTCTGTGTGTGATTGTGTCTCTCTCTTTCTCTCTCTCTCTCTCTCTAACCCTCTGTGTGTGATTGTGTCTCTCGCTCTCTCTCTAACCCTCTGTGTGTGATTGTGTCTCTCGCGCTCTCTAACCCTCTGTGTGTGATTG
Organism: Bombina bombina; assembly: GCF_027579735.1. Taxonomy (NCBI): domain Eukaryota; kingdom Metazoa; phylum Chordata; class Amphibia; order Anura; family Bombinatoridae; genus Bombina; species Bombina bombina. The sequence goes on along the minus strand of NC_069501.1, from coordinate 1,282,855,187 downwards.
TGTCTCTCTTTCTCTCTCTAACCCTCTGAGTGTGATTGTGTCTCTTTCTTTCTCTCTCTCTCTCTAACCCTCTGTGTGTGATTGTGTCTCTCTCTAACCCTCTGTATGTGATTGAATCATTGTGTCTCTCTCTCTTTCTCTCTCTCTAACCCTCTGTGTGTGATTGTCTCTCTCTCTCTCTTTATTTCTCTCTCTCTAACCCTCTGTGTGTGATTGTGTGTCTCTCTCTCTTTCTCTAACCCTCTGTGTGTGATTGTGTCTCTCTCTTTCTCTCTCTCTAACCCTCTGTGTGTGATTGTCTCTCTCTCTCTTTATTTCTCTATCTCTAACCCTCTGTGTGTGATTGTGTGTCTCTCTCTCTTTCTCTCTCTAACCCTCTGTGTGTGATTGTGTCTCTCTCTCTTTCTCTCTCTCTCTAACCCCTCTGTGTGTGATTGTGTCTCTCTTTCTCTCTCTCTCTCTCTCTAACCCCTCTGTGTGTGATTGTGTGTCTCTCTCTCTTTCTCTCTCTAACCCTCTGTGTGTGATTGTGTCTCTCTCTCTTTCTCTCTCTCTCTCTAACCCCTCTGTGTGTGATTGTGTCTCTCTTTCTCTCTCTCTCTCTAACCCCTCTGTGTGTGATTGTGTCTCTCTCTCTTTCTCTCTCTCTCTAACCCCTCTGTGTGTGATTGTGTCTCTCTCTCTCTTTCTCTCTAACCCTCTGTGTCTCTCTCCCCCGTCTGTCTCTCCCTCTCCCCCCGAATGCTTCTCTGTGTTTCTGTCTACCTTTTATTTAATTAATGAATTGATAGTGCCACCTGATGGTGTGGCTTTATTTAAAGGGGTGAGGCAAAGCGCCCCACCATCTTTAAATTTCACCAGCCGCCACTGGATCAAGACATTTTTATATTTACTGCATAATGAAAGAATCTATAAGCATAATTTGCAGCATTAAAGTAAAAAGTATGTTTTAAACATATTTTAATGGGCATGGATTTCTAGATCTCATAATCAGAGCAAGCCTTGTGTTATCTGGCAAGAGTTTCTGTTACAATCCTTTTAGACTAAAAATCAGATGTTTACTAAGTTGACCAGTTTTCCAAGACACCATTTAAAGGGACATGAAACCCATATCAATCCCATATGCAAATTTAAATAACTTTCCAATTTACATCTAATATCTATTTTTTTTCTCCATTCTTTTGATATCCTTTGTTGAAAATCATATCTAAATATGCTCAGTAGCTGCTGATTGGTGGCTGCACATAGATACCACATGTGATTGGCTCACCCATGTGCATTGCTATTTCTTCAACAAAGGATATCTAAAGAATGAAGGCGTATCCTAGCCACTGCCTCACCAGCCTCTGACGTCACTGCACGTCACTGGTGTGTATGTATGTGCGTGTATGTATGTGTGTGTGTGTGTATGTGCATGTATGTATGTGTGTGTATGTATGTGTAAGTGCATGTGTGTATGTATGTGTGTGTGTATGTATGTAGGTGTGTGTATGTGTGTATGTATGTATGTGCGTGTGTGTATGTGTATGAGTGTGTATGTAAGTGTGTATGAGTGTGTATGTATGTGTGTGTATGCATGTGTGTGTATGTGTGTGTGTATGTATGTGCATGTGTATATGTATGTGTGTGTATGTGCATGTGTGTTTGTGTGAGTGTGTGTGTGTGCATGTATGTATGTGTGTGTGAGTGTGTGTGTGACTATGTATGTAAGTGTTTATGTATGTACATTTGTGTTTGTATGTGTGTGTGTATGTATGTATGTATGTGCATGTGTGTATACATGTATGTATGTATGTATGTATGTGCATGTGTGTATGTATGTGTGTGTATGTTCGTGTATGTATATGTGTGTATGTATGTGTATGTGCGTGTATGTATGTGTGTGTGTGTGTGTGTATGTATGTGCATGTGTGTATGTATGTGTGTGTGTATGCGTGTGTATATGTATGTGTATGTATGTGTGTATGTATATATGTGTGTGTGTGTGTGTGTGTATGTATGTATGTGTATGTGCGTTTATGTATGTATGTGTGTGTATGTATGTGTGTGTATGTGTGTATATGTGTGTGTGTATGTATGTGTGTGTGTGTGTGTATGTATGTGTGTGTGTATGTGAGCGTTTATGTATGTGTGTGTGCATGTGTATATGTGTGTATTTGTGCATGTATGTATGTATGTGTATGTGCTTGTATGTGTGTGTGTTTGTGAGTGTTTATGTATGTGTGTGTGTATGTGTGTGTATGTGTGTATCTATGTATATATTAATAGTGATGTTGCGAATAGTTTGCCGGCGAATAGTTCCCGACGAACATAGCATGTTCGCTTTCGCCGCGGCGGGCGAACATATGCGATGTTCGATCCGCCCCCTATTCGTCATCATTGAGTAATACTTTGACCCTGTACCTCACAGTCAGAAGACACATTCCAGCCAATCAGCAGCAGACACTCCCTCCCAGACCCTCCTACCTCCTGGACAGCATCCATTTTAGATTCATTTGGAAGCTGCATTCTTAGTGAGAGGAGGGACAGTGTAGCTGCTGCTGATTTAATAGGGAAATTAATAGCTAGGCTAGTGTATTCAGTGTCCACTACAGTCCTGAAGGACTCATCTGATCTCTGCTGTAAGGACAGCACCCCAAAAAGCACTTTTTAGGGCTGCTTTTTTTTTTTCCCCTGTGTAATCTAATTTCAGTTGCCTGCCTGCCAGCGTGTGTGTCAGGCTCACAGCGTATACTGTGCCCACTTGTCCAGTGCCACCACTCATATCTGGTATAACACTAGTGTACATTTAAAAAAACAACAACACTTTTTTGACTGTGTTAAATAATAGCAGTCAGTTTCCTTCACACGTGTGCGTTTCAGGGCCTGCCTGCCAGGGCACAGTGTCACCCCAGTGACACTGGGGTGACACTACCTGATCGATACAACATCATATCTGATGTTTTAAAGCACGTTATTCCAAACAATTTAGGAATGTTAGGTGATTAAGGCACTTTATGGATTAAAACCAGACTCTGCATCAACTATGTCATTTTCCATGGGAGTTTTGCTATGGATCCCCCTCCGGCATGCCACAGTCCAGGTGTTAGTCCCCTTGAAACAACTTTTCCATTACTATTGTGGCCAGAAAGAGTCCCTGTGGGTTTAAAAATTCACCTGCCCATTGAAGTCAATGGGGGTTCGCCCGGTTCGCCCGTTCGCGAACTTTTGGGGAAGTTCGCGTTCGCTCTTCCAAATTTTTAGGTTCGCGACATCACTATATATTAACAAAAGTGTAGCTAGAAAAAGGAGTTTACCACTAGGGGGTCTTGTAAATATTGAAATTTATGGGCTTCCCCTAATAGTTGTGTATAGGCATATTTATGGGCTGCCCCTAATAGTTGTGTATAGGCATATGCAGTTCAATTTTTTTAACCCCTTAGTGACCAGAGCACTTTTCCATTTGTTGACCGTTTGGGACCAAGGCTATTTTTACATTTCTGCGGTGTTTGTGTTTAGCTGTAATTTTCTTCTTACTAATTTACACATATTATATACCGTTTTTCTCGCCATTAAATGGACTTTCTAAAGGTACCATTATTTTCATCATATCTTATAATTTACAATAATTTTTATTTATAAAATATTTGGAAAAATGGAAAAAAAACAATTTTTTCAAACTTTGACCCCCAAAATCTGTTGCACATCTACAACCACCAAAAAACACCCATGCTAAATAGTTTCTAAATTTTGTCCTGAGTTTAGAAATACCCAATGTTTACATGTTCTTTGCTTTTTTTTGCAAGTTATAGGGCAATAAATACAAGTAGCACTTTGCTATTTCCAAACCACTTTTTTTCAAAATTAGCGCTAGTTACATTGGGACACTGATATCTGTCAGGAATCCCTGAATATCCTTTGACATGTATATATATTTTTTTTAGAAGACAACCCAAAGTATTGATCTAGGCCCATTTTGGTATATTTCATGCCACCATTTCACAGCCAAATGCGAACAAATAAAAAAAATTGTTCACTTTTTCACAAATTTTTTCACAAACTTTAGGTTTCTCACTGAAATTATTTACAAACAGCTTTTGCAATTATGGGACAAATGGTTTTAAATGCTTCTCTGGGATCCCCTTTGTTCACAAATAGCAGACTTATATGGCTTTGGTGGTGCTTTTTGGTAATTAGAAGGCCGCTAAATGCCGCTGTGCACCACATGTTTATTATGCGCAGCAGTGAAGGGGTTAATTAGGGAGCAGGTAGAGAGCTTGTATGGTTAATTTTAGCTTTAGTGTAGTGTAGTAGTCAACCCCAAGTATTGATCTAGGCCCATGCTGGTATATTTCATGCCACCATTTCACCGCCAAATGCGTTGAAATTAAAAAATTTTTTTAAATGATTCACAATTTTAGGTTTCTCACTGAAATTATTTACAAACAACTTGTGCAATTATGGCACAAATGGTTGTAAATGCTTCTCTGGGATCCCCTTTGTTCAGAAATAGCAGACATATATGGCTTTGGCTTTGCTTTTTGGTAGTTAGAAGGTCGCTAAATGCCTCTGCGCATCACGCGTTTATTATATCTAGTAGTAAAGGGGTTAACTAGGTAGCTTGTAGGGAGCTTGCAGGGTTAATTTCTCTTGTAAGGTGTATCCAGTCCATGGATCATCCATTACTTGTGTGATATTCTCATTCCCAACAGGAAGTTGCAAGAGGACACCCACAGCAGAGCTGTAATATAGCTCCTCCCCTAACTGTCATACCCAGTCATTCTCTTGCAACTCTCAACAAGCAAGGACGTTGTAGGAGAGAGTGGTTAAATATAGCTAGTTTATTTTCTTCAATCAAAAGTTTGTTATTTTTAAATAGTACTGGAGTTGTGCTATTTTATCTCAGGCAGTAAATAGAAGAAGAATCTGCCTGAGGTTTCTATGATCTTAGCAGGTTGTAACTAAGATCCATTGCTGTTCTCACATATGTCTGAGGGGATTACACAGATGAGGTAACTTCAGCGAGAGAATGGCATGCAGTTTATTCTGCTATCAGGTATGTGCAGTTATAATTTTTTCTAGAGATGGAAAACACTAGAAAATGCTGCTGATACCGGATTAATGTAAGTTAAGCCTGAATACAGTGATTTAATAACGACTGGTATCATGCTTACTCCCAGGGGTAATACCCTTATGATATTGCAATATAAAACGTTTGCTGGCATGTTTAATTGTTTTTATATATGCTTTGGTGATAAAACTTTATTGGGGCCTAGTTTTTTCCACATGGCTGGCTTAAATTTTGACTAGAAACAATTTCCACTGTTGTAGTATAAAAGTTACAGTTGGTGCAGTTAAAATTACAAACTGTGACATCCAGCTTCCCTCAAAGGCCCTCTGAATGCTATAGGACATCTCTAAAGGGCCCAAAGGCTTTCCAAAGTCGTTTATTGGGGAAGGTAGGGCCACAGCTTGCTGTGGCAGTTGGTTGTGACTGTTAAAAAACGTCTATTTCGTTTTTTTGATCAGTTTTTTTAACTAAGGGGTTAATCATCCATTTGCAAGTGGGTGCAATGCTCTGTTAGCCTATTATACACACTGTAAAAATTTTGTTTGATTTACTGCATTTTTTCACTGTTTTTCAAATACTGACAAAATTTGTTTCTCTTAAAGGCACAGTACCGTTTTTTATATTTGCTTGTTAACTTGATTTAAAGTGTTTTCCAAGCTTGCTAGTCTCATTGCTATTCTGTATAAACATGTCTAACATAGAAGAAACTCCTTGTTTATTATGTTTAAAAGCCATGGTGGAACCCCCTCTTAGAATGTCTTTAAAAAATGTATCACCAGAGGAATCTGACGAGGGGGAATTTATGCCGACTAACTTTCCCCACGTGTCAGACCCTTTGACTCCCGCTTAAGGGACTCCCGCTCAAATGGCACCAAGTACATCTAGGGCGCCCATAGCGTTTACTTTACAAGACATGGCGGCAGTCATTGATAATACACTGTCAGCGGTATTAGCCAGACTACCTGAACTTAGAGGTAAGCGAGATAGCTCTGGGGTGAGACAAAATGCAGAGCATACTGACGCTTTAAGAACCATGTCTGATACTGCCTCACAATATGCAGAAGCTGAGGAAAGAGAGCTTCAGTCAGTGGGTGATGTTAATGACCCAGGAAAGATACCTAATTCTAATATTTCTACATTTAAATTTAAGCTTGAACACCTCCGCATGTTGCTTAGGGAGGTTTTAGCTGCTCTGAATGACTGTGATACCATTGCAGTGCCAGAGAAATTGTGTAGACTGGATAAATACTTTGCAGTGCCGGTGTGTACTGATGTTTTTCCAAATACCTAAAAGGTTTACAGAAATTATTAATAAGGAATGGGATAGACCAGGTGTGCCATTCTCTTCCGTTCCTATTTTTAGAAAAATGCTTCCAATAGACGCCACCACACGGGACTTATGACAGACAGTCCCTAAGGTGGAGGGAGCAGTTTCTACTCTAGTAAAGCGTACTACTATCCCTGTCGAGGACAGTTGTGCTTTTTTTTTTAGATCCAATGGATAAAAAATTAGAGATTACCTTAAGAAAATATTTATTCAACAAGGTTTTATCCTACAGCCCCTTGCATGCATTGCCCCTGTTACTGCTGCTGCGGCGTACTGGTTTGAGTCTCTGGAAGAGGCTTTACAGGTAGCGACTCCATTGGATGACATACTTGGCAAACTTAGAGCACTTAAGCTAGCCAATTCTTTTATTCTGATGCCATTGTTCATTTGACTAAACTAACGGCTAAGAATTCTGGTTTTGCTATACAGGCGCGCAGAGCGCTATGGCTTAGATCATGGTCAGCTGACGTGACTTCAAAATCTAAGCTACTTAACATTCCCTTCAAGGGGCAGACCCTATTCGGGCCTGGTTGAAGGAGATTATTGCTGATATCACTGGAGGAAAAGGTCATCCCCTTCCTCAGGACAGGTCCAAATCTAGGGCCAAACAGTCTAATTTTCGTGCCATTCAAAACTTCAAGGCAGGTGCGGCATCAACTTCCTCTAATAATAAATAAGAGGGAACTTTTGCTCAATCCAAGACGGTCTGGAGACCAAACCTGACCTGGAAAAAAGGTTAGCAGTTAAAAAAGCCTGCTGCTGCCTCTAAGACAGCATGAAGGAACGCCCATCTATCCGGGAATGGATCTAGTAGGGGGCAGACATTCACTCTTTGCCCAGGCGTGGGCAAGAGATGTTCAGGATCCCTGGGCGTTGGAAATTATATCCCAGGGATATCTTCTGGACTTCAAAGCTTCCCCCCCAAAAGGGAAATTTCACCTTTCACAATTATCTGCACACCAGATAAAGAGAGAGGCATTCTTACACTGTGTACGAGACCTCCTAGTTATGGGAGTGATCCATCCAGTTCCAAAGGAGGAACAGGGACAGGGTTTTTACTCAAATCTGTTTGTGGTTCCCAAAAAAGAGGGAACCTTCAGACCAATTTTGGATCTAAAGATCTTAAACAAATTCCTCAAAGTTCCGTTGTTCAAGATGGAAACTATTCATACCATCCTACCACTGATCCAGGAGGGTCAATATATGACTACAGTGGATCTAAAGGATGCTTATCTTCACATTCCGATACACAAAGATCATCATCGGTTTCTCAGGTTTGCCTTTCAAGACAGGCATTACCAGTTGTAGCTCTTCCCTTGGGATTAGCTACAGCCCCAAGAATCTTTACAAAGGTTCTAGGGTCGCTTATGGCGGTCCTAAGGCCGCGGGGCATAGCAGTAGCCCCTTATTTAGACGACATCCTGATACAGGCGTCAAACTTCCAAATTGCCAAGTCTCATACGGACGTAGTACTGGCATTTCTGTGGTCGCATTGGTGGAAAGTGAACGAGGAAAAGAGTTCTCTATCCCCACTCGCAAGAGTTTAATGGTAGCAGCAATGGACATAGTGCCGTTTGCACGCTTACATCTCAGACCGCTGCAACTATGCATGCTCAGTCAGTGGAACGGGGATTACACAGATTTGTCCCCTCAACTGAATCTGGACCAAGAGACCAGGGATTCTCTTCTCTGGTGGCTATCTCGGGTCCATCTGTCCAAAGGTATGACCTTTCGCAGGCAAGATTGGACAATTGTAACAACAGATGCCAGCCTTCTAGGTTGGGGTGCAGTCTGGAACTCCCTGAAGGCTCAGGGATCGTGGACTCAGGAGGAGTCTCTCCTTCCATTAAATATTCTGGAACTAAGAGCGATATTCAAGGCTCTTCAGGCTTGGCCTCAGTTAGCAACTCTGATGTACATCGGATTTCAGTCAGACAACATCACGACTGTAGCTTACATCAACCATCAAGGGGGAACGAGAAGTTCCCTAGAGATGTTAGAAGTTTCAAAAATAATTCGCTGGGCAGAGATTCACTCTTGCCACCTATCAGCTATCCATATCCCAGGTCTAGAGCACTGGGAGGCGGATTTTCTAAGTTGTCAGACTTTTCATCCGGGAGAGTGGGAACTCCATCCGGAGGTATTTGCACAACTGATTCATTGTTGGGGCAAACCAGAACTGGATCTCATGGCGTCTCGCCAGAACGCCAAGATTCCGTGTTACGGATCCAGGTCCAGGGATCCCAAGGCGACACTGATAGATGCTCTAGCAGTGCCCTGGTCTTTCAACCTGGCCAAGATCAAGCAGGAGAGAGCATCGGTGATTCTGATAGCACCTGCGTGGCCACGCAGGACCTGGTATGCAGATCTAGTGGACATGTCATCCTTTCCACCATGGTCTCTGCCTCTGAAACAGGACCTTCTACTTCAGGGTCCTTTCAACCATCCAAATCTAATTTCTCTGAGGCTGACTGCCTGGAGATTGAACGCTTGATTTTATCAAAGCGTGGCTTCTCCGAGTCAGTTATTGATACCTTAAGACAGGCACGAAAGCCTGTCACCAGGAAAATTTACCATAAGGTATGGCGTAGATATCTTTATTGGTGTGAATCCAAGGGTTACTCATGGAGTAAGGTCAGGATTGCTAGGATATTATCTTTTCTCCCAGAAGGTTTGGAAAAAGGATTGTCAGCTAGTTAAGCGTCTGGCAGATGTTCCAGACGTTCAGGCATTTTGTCAGGTTTTATTTAGAATCAAGCCTGTGTTTAAACCTGTTGCTCCACCATGGAGCTTAAACTTGGTTCTTAAGGTTCTTCAAGGAGTTCCGTTTGAACCTCTTCATTTCATAGATATCAAGCTTTTATCTTGGAAAGTTCTTTTTTGGTAGCTATTTCCTCGGCTCGTAAAGTCTCTGAGCTATCTGATTTTTCATACGGATAAGGTAGTCCTGCGTACCAAACCTGGGTTCTTACCTAAGGTGGTATCTAACAAGAATATCAATCAAGAGATTGTTGTTCCATCCTTGTGTTACACAATCTGGACGTGGTCCGTGCTTTAAAGTTTTACTTACAAGCTACTAAAGATTTTCGTCAAACATCTGCTTTGTTTGTTGTCTACTCTGGACAGAGGAGAGGTCAAAAGGCTTCGGCAACCTCTTTTTCTTTTTGACTAAGAAGCTTAATCCGCTTAGCCTATGAGACTGCTGGACAGCAGCCTCCTGAAAGGATTACAGCTCATTCCACTAGAGCTGTGGCTTCCACTTGGGCCTTTAAAAATGAGGCTTCTTTTGATCAGATTTGCAAGGCGACGACTTGGTCTTCGCTTCATATTTTTTCAAAATTTTACAAATTTGATACTTTTGCTTCTTCGGAGGCTTTATTTGGGAGAAAGGTTTTACGGGCAGTGGTTCCTTCCATTTAAGTTCCTGCCTTGTCCCTCCCTTCATCCGTGTACTTTAGCTTTGGTATTGGTATCCCACAAGTAATGGATGATCCGTGGACTGGATACACCTTACAAGAGAAAACACAATTTATGCTTACCTGATAAATGTATTTCTCTTGTGGTGTATCCAGTCCACGGCCCGCCCTGTCATTTTAAGGCAGGTCATTTTTAAATTTAAACTACAGTAACCACTGCACCCTATGGCTCCTCCTTTCTCGGCTTGTTTTCGGTCGAATGACTGGCTATGACAGTTAGGGGAGGAGCTATATTACAGCTCTGCTGTGGGTGTCCTCTTGCAACGTCCTGTTGGGAATGAGAATATCCCACAAGTAATGGATGATCCATGGACTGGATACACCACAAGAGAAATAAATTTATCAGGTAAGCATAAATTGTGTTTTTAGCTTTAGTGTAGAGATCAGCCTCCCACCTGACACACCCCACCCCCTGATCCCTCCCAAACAGCTTCCTTCCCTCCCTCACCCCACAATTGTCCCCGCCATTTTAAGTACTGACAGAAAGTCTGCCAGTACTAAAATAAAAAATTTTTTTGGGGGGGTTAGGTTTTTTAAAAAAAAAAAAAAAATTCTTCTGCTGTGTAGGACCCCCCCTTAGCCCCCAACCTCCCTGATCCCCCCCAAACAGCTCTTTAACCCCCCCTGCCTTATTGTGCGCCATATTGGGTACTGGCAGCTGTCTGCCAGTACCCAGTTTGCAATAACAATGTATTTTTTTTTTTAATTTTTATTATTTTATTAAATATTTTTCTATATTTCTGTAGTGTAGCTGCCCCCCTTCAACATCCAACCCACCACCCTCTCCCAGATCACTTAATTTTAAAATACCACCCTCCCCAGTCCTCTCTCCCACCCTCAGATCTACAGCATATTTTTGCTGTTTGCACAGATCTCACGTGCACAGGCGCCCCCACGCACGTGCACCCGTGCACGCACCCGTGCATGGGCGCACACCCGCACAAGATCCCTCCCCCCTCCTCCACCAATGACTGCCCACCCACCTCCCTGGATGAGCTCCCACTCAGCAACGATAACGGCCATGGATAGCCGATGCAGAGAGGGCCACAGAGTGGCTCTCTCTGCATCGAATGGCTAAAAACAGTTATTGCAGGATGCCTCAATATCAAGGAATCACTGCAATAACATGAAAGCGGCTGGAAGCGATCAGGATCGCTTCCACCGCTTTCAAAGACCAACGATCTACGGGGTATGTCCTTGGTCATTAACTGCATTTTTTTGCAGGACGTACCCCATATGTCGTTGGTCGCTAAGGGGTTAAACAACACATCCCTAGATTTGGATGAGGAAGAAAGAAATGCTTCTAAACACATGACTAACGGCTAGATTACGAGTTGTGCATCAGGCTGAAAAAGCAGCGTTAACAGGTCCTAACGCTGCTTTTTCCCTACCGCTGCAATTACGAGTCTTGCAGGTTTAGGGCAACCGCACACTTCTTTGACATTACCGCAAACCGACTTACGCAAACGTTGTAAAGTTGTAAAGTGATCGGAACACCCTACCCCGTCAAGAGTCCTAACGCATTTTAACCCCTTAACGACCGAGGACGTGCAGGGTACGTCCTCAAAAAAAAGGCAGTTAACGCCTGAGGACGTACCCTGCACGTCCTCGGTGTGGAAAGCAGCTGGAAGCGATCCTGCTCGCTTCCAGTTGCTTTCCGGTTATTGCAGTGATGCCTCGATATGGAGGCATCCTGCAATAACTGTAGATGGCCATCCGATGCAGAGAGAGCCACTCTGTGGCCCTCTCTGCACCGGACATCGATGGCCGGTATCGTTGGTGGGTGGGAGCCGACTTGGGAGGCGGGTGGGCGGCCATCGATGGGCCGGGTAATGTAGAGGGGGGCGGGATCGGGGGCGGGGCCGATGGGGGCACGCACGGGCACGCGCGCGCGTGCACGGGGTGGAAGCGGGTGGGAACCGCTACACTACAGAAAAGACAGCACTAAAAGTGTCAGAAAAAAAGTGTATATTTAAAAAAAAATAACAATCAAAGGTATCTAGGAGGGGGTGGGGGTTTGTTCTTTGGTGGGGGGGGAGCTACACTACAGAAAATGGGGGAAAAATAAAAAAGCAACTATTTTATTCTAAACTGGGTACTGGCAGACAGCTGCCAGTACCCAAAATGGCGGCCATTAAGGCAGAGGGGGAGGGTTAGAGAGCTGTTTGGGGGGGATCAGTCAGGTTGGGGGCTAAGGGGGGCTCCTCCACAGCAGCATATGTAAATATGCTTAAAACCCCCCCAAAAAGCCTAAATATATATTTTATTTTAGTACTGGCAGAGTTGCTGCCAGTACTTAAGATGGCGGGGACAATTGTGGGGTGGGGGAGGGAAGAGAGCTGTTTGGGAGGAATCAGGGGGTCTGATATTTCAGGTGGGAGGCTGAGCTCTACACTAAAGCTAAAATTAACCCTGCAAGCTCCCTACAAGCTACCTAATTAACCCCTTCACTGCTAGCCATAATACACGTGTGATGCGCAGCGGCATTTAGCAGCCTTCTAAGTACCAAAAAGCAATGCCAAAGCCATATATGTCTGCTATTTCTGAACAAAGGGGATCCCAGAGAAGCATTTACAACAATTTGTGCCATAATTGCACAAGCTGTTTGTAAATGATTTCAGTGAGAAACCTAAAATTGTGAAAAATGTAACTTTTTTTTTAATTTGATCGCAATTGGCGGTGAAATGGTGGCATGAAATATACCAAAATGGGCATAGATCATTACTTGGGGTTGTCTACTACACTACACTAAAGCTAAAATTACCCCAAAAAGCTCCCTACATGCTCCCTAATTAACCCCTTTACTGCTGGGCATAATACACGTGTGGTGCACAGTGGCATTTAGCAGCCTTCTAATTACCAAAAAGCAACGCCAAAGCCATATATGTCTGCTATTTCTGAACAAAGGGGATCCCAAATAAAAATTTACAATCATTTATGCCATAATTGCACAAGCTGTTTGTAAATAATTTCAGTTAGAAACCAAAAGTTTGTGAAAAAATTTGTGAAAAAGTGAACGATTTTTTGTATTTGATCGCATTTGGCGGTGAAATGGTGGCATGAAATATACCAAAATGGGCCTAGATCAATACTTTGGGTTGTCTTCTAAAAAAAAATATATACATGTCATGGGATATTCAGAGATTCCTGAAAGATATCAGTGTCCCAATGTAACTAGCGCTAATCTTGAAAAAAAAAGGTTTGTAAATAGCAAAGTGCTACTTGTATTTATTGCCCTATAACTTGCAAAAAAAGGAAAGAACATGTTAACATTGTGTATTTCTAAACTCAGGACAACATTTAGAAACTATTTAGCATTGGTCTTTTTTGGTGGTTGTAGATGTGTAACAGATTTTGGGGGTCAAAGTTAGAAAAAGTGTGTTTTTTTCCATTTTTTTCTCATATTTTATAATTTTTTTATAGTAAATTATAAGATATGATGAAAATAATGGTATCTTTGGAAAGTCCATTTAATCGCGAGAAAAACGGTATATAATATGTGTGGGTACAGTAAATGAGTAAGAGGAAAATTACAGCTAAACACAAAGACCACAAAAATGTAAAAATAGCTTTGGTCCCAAATGGACAGAAAATGGAAAAGTGCTGTGGTCATTAACCCCTTAACGACACGCGTCGTACAGGGTACGTCTTGCACAAACTGGTCTTTAAAGACCAGCGACGTACCCTGTTGGCGTTGGGGTTGAAAGCGGCTGGAAGCGATCCTGATCGTTTCCAGCCACTTTCCGGTTATTGTAGTGATGCCTCGATATCGAGGCATCACTGCAATAACATTTTTCCCCATTGGATGCAGAGAGAGCCACTCTGTGGCCCTCTCTGCACGGACATCAATGCCGCGATCGTTGGTGGGTGGGAGCAGACGTGGGAGGCGGGTGGGCGGCGATCGATGGCTTACCGGTGGGCGGGATCGTGGGCGGGATTGCTGGGGGGCGCGCACGGACGCGTGCGTGTGCACAGGGGAGGTGGGCGGGCGCGTGCACGGGGAGGGAGCGGGTGGGAACCATTACACTATGGAACAGTGGTTTCTATTTAGAGGGAGAGAGGGGGGATAAATATGTTAATCGAAGGGATCTGGGAGGGGGTGGGGGTTTAGTCTTGGGGGGGGGGGGAAGCTACACTACAGAAAAGTGGGGAAAAAATAAAAAATATACATTTTTTTTGTAAACTGGGTACTGGCAGACAGCTGCCAGTACCCAAGATGGCTCCCAATAATGTAGAGGGGGAGGGTTAGAGAGCTGTTTGGGGGGGGGATCAGGGAGCTTTGGGGCTAAGAGGGATCCTACACAGCAGCATATGTAAATATGCTCCAAAAAAAAAAAAAAAAAAAAAAATATACCTTTTATTTTAGTACTGGCAGACTTTCTGCCAGTACTTAAGATGGCGGGGACAATTGTGGGGTGGGGGAGGGAAGAGAGCTGTTTGGGAGGGATCAGGTGGGAGGCTGATCTCTACACTAAAGCTAAAATTAACCCTGCAAGCTCCCTACAAGATCCCTAATTAACCCCTTCACTGCTAGCCATAATACACGTGTGATGTGCAGCGGCATTTAGCAGCCTTCTAATTACCAAAAAGCATTGCCAAAGCCATATATGTCTGCTATTTCTGAACAAAGGGGATACCAGAGAAGCATTTACAACCATTTGTGCCATAATTGCACAAGCTGTTTGTAAATAATTTCAGTGAGAAACCTAAAATTGCGAAAAAAAATACGTTTTTTTTAAATTTGATCGCATTTGGCGGTGAAATGGTGGCATTAAATTTACCAAAATGGGCCTAGATCAATACTTTGGGTTGTCTACTACACTACACTAAAGCTAAAATTAACTCTACAAGCTCCCTACATGCTCCCTAATTAACCCCTTCACTCCTGGGCATAAAACACGTGTGGCGCGCAGTGGCATTTAGCAGCCTTCTAATTACCAAAAAGCAACGCCAAAGTCATATATGTCTGCTATTTCTGAACAAAGGGGATCCCAGAGAAGCACTTACAACCATTTATGCCATAATTTCACAAGTTGTTTGTAAATAATTTCTGTGAGAAACCTAAAGTTTGTGAAAAAGTTACCATTTTTTTTTATTTGATCGCATTTGGCGGTGAAATGGTGGCACGAGATATACCAAAATGGGCCTAGATCAATACTTTGGGATGTCTTCTAAAAAAAAATATATACATGTCAAGGGATATTTAGATATTCCGACAGATATCAGGGTTCCAATGTAACTAGCGCTCATTTTGAAAAAAAGTGGTTTTGAAATAGCAAAGTGCTACTTGTATTTATGGCCCTATAACTTGCAAAAAAAGCAAAGAAGATGTAAACATTGGGTATTTCTAAACTCAGGACAAATTTTAGAAACTATTTAGCATGGGTGTTTTTTGGTGGTTGTAGATGTGCAACAGATTTTGGGGGTCAAAGTTAGAAAAAGTGTGTTTTTTTCCATTTTTTCCTCATATTTTATAATATTTTTAATAGTAAATTATAAGATATGATGAAAATAATGGTATCTTTAGAAAATCCATTTAGTGGCAAGAAAAACAGTATATAATATGTGTGGGTACAGTAAACGAGTAAGAGGAAAATTACAGCTAAACACAAACACCGCAGAAATGTAAAAATAGCCCTGGTCCTTAAGGGAAAGAAATTGAAAAATGGCCGTGCCCTTAAGGGGTTAAAGGGTTAAAGTCAGTAGTTAAGAGTTTTATGGTACAACGCCGTAAAATAAAACTCATAACTAAAGTGCTAAAAAGTACACTAACACCCATAAACTACTTATTGACCCCTAAACCGAGGCCCTCCCGAATCGCAAACACTATAATAAAAATTTTAACCCCTAATCTGCCGCTCCGGACATCGCCGCAAATATAATAAACATATTAACCCCTAAACCGCTGCACTCCCGCCTCGCTAACACTAGTTAAATATTATTAACCCCTAATCTGCCATCCAAATCATCGCCGCCACCTACCTACATATATTAACCCTTAATCTGCCGCCACTATACTAAATGTATTAATCCCTAAATAGTCTAACCCTAACCCTAACACCCCCTAACTTAACCCCTTAATGACAAGTGACGTACCAGGTACGTCCTGCAAAAACTTGCAGTTAGTGACAATGGACGTACCTGGTACGTCACTTGTCTAAGAGAGTGCTGGAAGCGATCGCAATCGCTTCCAGCAGCTCTCAGGGTATTGCAGTGATGCCTCGATATTGAGGCATCCTGCAATACCCTTAGAAAGCATCCGATGCAGAGAGAGCCACTCTGTGGCCCTCTCTGCACCGGTAGCGATGCGGCCGGTTCGTTGGTGGGTGGGAGCGCAACTGGGAGGCGGGTGGGCGGCCCATCGCTACCTGGCATCCGGCTCCTGTTAGTGCAATGTGCACGCCGGGTGCCGGGAGCGTGCGGGGGCGCGCGTGCGCGCGCGGGTGCGCGCGCACGCCCGCGATCACCTACCCACACTGACACCAATGAGTGGGAAGAGGGGGGGAAATATATATATATGAGGATCTGGGAGGGGGAGGGGGTTGGGGTATTGTGGGGGGCTGCTACACTACAGAAAAAAATAAATTAGTAATAAAAAATAATTAAAAACACTTTTTTGGGGGGCAAATTGGGTACTGGCAGACAGCTGCCAGTACCCAAGATGGCGGCAATTAGGTAGGGGAGAGGGTTAGATTGCTGGGGGGGGGGATCATGGAGGTTGGGGCTAAGGCAGGAGTCCATCACAGCTAAAACATTTTATTTTTTTTTATTAAAAAAAATAAAAACTCCTTTTATTTAGTACTGGCAGACTTTCTGCCAGTACTTAAGATGGCGGGGACAATTGTGGGGTGGGGGAGGGAAGAGAACTGTTTGGGAGGGATCAGGGGGTGGGATGTGTCAGGTGGGAGGCTGATCTCTACCCTAAAGCTAAAATTAACCCTGCAAGCTCCCTACAAGCTACCTAATTTAACCCCTTAACTGCTGGGCATAATTTACGTGTGGTGCGCAGCAGCATTTAGCGGCCTTCTACTTACCAAAAAGCAACCACAAAGCCATATAAGTCTGCTATTTCTGAACAAAGGGGATCCCAAAGAAGCATTTACAACCATTTGTGCCTTAATTGCAGAAGCTGTTTGTAAATAATTTCAGTGGGAAACCTAAAGTTTGTGACAAAATTTGTGAAAAAGTGAACTTTTTTTTAATTTGATGACATTTGGCGGTGAAATGGTGGCATGAAATATACCAAAATGGGCCTAGATCAATACTTTGGGTTGTCTTCTAAAAAACAATATATACATGTCAATGGATATTCCGGGATTCCTGACAGATATCAGGGTTCCAATGTAACTAGCGCTAATTTTGAAAAAAAGTTGTTTGGAAATAGCAAAGTGCTACTTGTATTTATGGCCCTATAACTTGCAAAAAAAGTAAAGAACATGTAAACATTGGGTATTTCTAAACTCAGGACAAAATTTAGAAACTATTTAGCATAGGTGTTTTTTGGTGATTGTAGATGTGTAACAGATTTTGGGGGTCAAAGTTAGAAAAAGTGTGTTTTTTTCAATTTTTTCCTCATATTTTATATTTTTTTTTATAGGAAATTATAAGATATGATGAAAATAATGGTATCCTTAGAAAGTCCATTTAATGGCGAGAAAAACGGTATATAATATGTATGGGTACAGTAAATGAGTAAGAGGAAAATTACAGCTAAACACAAACACTGCAGAAATGTAAAAATAGCCATTGTCATTAAGGGTAAGAAAATTGAAAAATGGTCCGGTCATTAAGGGGTTAAATATAATTACAATAAATTTAAATAAAAATTAATATTATTACCTAAATAATTCCTATTTAAAACTAAATACTTACCTATAAAATAAACCCTAAGCTAGCTACAATATAACTAATAGTTACATTGTAGCTAGCTTAGGGTTTATTTTTATTTTACAGGCAAGTTTGTATTTATTTTAACTAGGTACAATAGCTATTAAATAGTTATTAACTATTTAATAACTACCTAGCTAAAATAAATACAAAAGTACCTGTAAAATAAAACCTAAGTTACAATAACACCTAACCTAACCCTACAATTAAATAAATTAACTAAATTAAAAACAATTTAAAAAATCAAATTAGCTAAAGTACAAAAACAAACAAACACTAAGTTACAGAAAATAATAAACAAAAAAGAAATTATCAAATATTTAAACTAATTACACCTAATCTAATAGCCCTATCAAAATAAAAAAGCCCCCTCAATATAAAAAAAACCCTAGCCTAAACTAAACTATCAATAGCCCTTAAAAGTGCCTTTTGCTGGGCATTGCCCCAAAGTAATCAGCTCTTTTACCTGTAAAAGAAACTACAAACAACCCCCCCAACAGTAAAACCCACCACCCACACAACCAACCCCCCAAATAAAATACTAACTAAAAAAAACTAAGCTCCCCATTGCCCTGAAAAGGGCATTTGGAGGAGCATTGCCCTTAAAAGGACAGTTAGCTCTTTTGCGGCCCAAACCCTAATCTAAAAAATAAAACCTACCCAATACACCCTTAAAAAAACCTAACACTAACCCCCTGTAGATCGACTTACTGTTCTGAAGACTGGACATCCATCCTCAAGGAAGCGGCAAAAGTCTTCATCCAATCGGGCTGAAGTCCTCAACGAAGCCAGGAGAAGTCTTCATCCAAGCCGGGCGAAGTGGTCCTCCAGACGGGCAAAAGTCTTCATCCAGACGGCATCTTCTATCCAATCCCCATCCAAATTCCCTTTTCAGGGCAATGGGGAGCTTAGGTTTTTTTAGTTTGGGTTTTATTTGGGGTTTTGGTTGTGTGGGTGGTGGGTTTTACTGTTGGGGGGGTTTGTAATTTTTTTCAGGTAAAAGAGCTGATTTCTTTGGGGCAATGCCCCGCCAAAAGGCCCTTTTAAGGGCTATTGGTAGTTTAGTTTAGTCTAGGGTTTTTTTTTTAATTTAGGGGGGCTTTTTTATTTTGATAGGGCTATTAGATTAGGTGTAATTAGTTTAAATATCTGATCATTTGTTTTTTATTTTGTGTCATTTAGTGTTTGTTTTTGTAATTTAGGTAATTGTATTTAATGTATTTAGTTGTATTTAATTTAGGTAATTTATTTAATTGTAGTGTAGTTTTAGGTGTTAGTGTAACTTAGGTTAGATTTTATTTTAAAGGTAAATTTGTATTTATTTTAGCTAGGTAGTTATTAAATAGTTAATAACTATTTAGTAACTATTCTACCTAGTTAAAATAAATACAAACTAGCCTGTGAAATAAAAATAAAACCAATGTAACTATTAGTTATATTGTAGCTAGCTTAGGGTTTATTTTACAGGTAAGTATTTAGTTTTAAATAGGAATTATTTAGTTATTAAATGTAGGTTTTATTTAGATTTATTTCAATTATATTTAAGTTAGAGGGTGTTAGCGTTAGGGTTAGACTTAGGTTTAGGGGTTAATAAATTTAATATAGTGGCGGCGATGTTAGGGACTGTAGATTAGGGGTTAATAATATTTAACTAGTGTTTGTGATGCGGGAGTGCGGCGGTTTAGAGGTTAATATGTTTATTATAGTGACGGCGACGTTGGGGGTGGCAGATTAGAGGTTAAAAAATATAATGTAGGTGTTGGCAATGTTGGGGGCAGCAGATTAGGGATTAAGTATAATGTAGGTGTCGGCGAAGTCTGGAGCGGCAGATTAGGGTCAATAAATATAATGTAGGTGTTGGCAATGTTGGGGGCAGCAGATTAGGGGTTAAGTATAATGTAGGTGTCGGCGATGTCTGGAGCGGCAGATTAGGGTCAATAAATATAATGTAGGTGTTGGCGATGTTGGGGGCAGCAGATTAGGGGTTAATAAGTGTAAGCTTAGGGGTGTTTAGACTCGGGGTTTATGTTAGGGTGTTATGTGTAAACATACATTTTGTTTCCACATAGGAATCAATGGGGCTGCGTTACGGAGCTTTACGCTCCTTTATTGCAGGTGTTAGTATTTTTTTCAGCAGGCTCTCCCCATTGATGTCTACGTGGAAATCGTGCACAAGCACGTACAACCAGCTCACTGCTGACTTAAGCAGCGCTGGTATTGGAGTGCGGTATGGAGCTCAATTTTGCTCTATGCTCACTTCTTGCCTTTTAACGCCGGGTTTATAAAAACCTGTAATACCAGTGCTGTAGGTAAGTGAGCGGTGACAATAACGTGCAAGTTAGTACCGCACCCCTTATAACGCAAAACTCGTAATCTAGCCGTTAGTCTTGTGTTTAGAGGCATTTCTTTCTTCTTCATCCCAATCTAGGGATGTGTTGTTTCAAAAAAGTGTATCTATGTATGTATGTGCATGTGTGTAAGTGCGTGTATGTATGTGTGTATGTATGTACTGTATGTGTGTATGTGTGTATATATATGTGTGTGTATGTATGTGTGTGTGTGTATATTTGTGTGTGTTTGTGTATGTATGTTTGTTTGTATATATGTTTGTGTGTTTGTGTGTATGTGTGTATGTATGTGTGTATGTGTGTGTGTGTATATTTGTGTGTGTATGTATGTTTGTTTGTATATATGTTTGTGTGTATGTGTGTATGTATGTACTGTATGTGTGTATGTGTGTATGTATGTGTGTATGTATGTACTGTATGTGTGTATGTGTGTGTATATATATGTGTGTGTATGTATGTGTGTATATTTGTGTGTGTTTGTGTATATATGTTTGTTTGTATATATGTTTGTGTGTTTGTGTGTATGTATGTATATGTGTGTGTATGTATGTGTGTGTGTATATATGTGTGTGTGTATGTGTGCAGGTGTATGAATGTATGTATGTGCATGTGTGTATTTATGTGTGTGTGCGTGTATGTATGTGTGTGTGTATGTGCGTGTATTTATGTGTGTGTGTGTGTATGTGCATGTATGTGTGTGTGTGTATGTGTATGTATGTGTGTGTATGTGCGTGTGTGTATGTGCGTGTGTATGTATTTGTGTGTATGTATGTGCGTATGCGTGTGTCTGTGCGTATGTGTATGTATGTGTGTGTATGTATGTGTGTGTTTGTATGCGTTTGTGTGTATATTTGTGTATGTATGTTTGTGAGTATTTGTGTTTATGTGTGTCTATGAATGTGTGTGTGTATGTATGTGTGTGTTTTTGTGTATATGTGTGTGTACTAAACCTATTAACGCATAAACTGACGGCCCTCAACATCGCAAAACACTAAATTGAACTATTTACCCCTGAACCTAACACCCCCTAACTTTAAATTAAAAGTTACAATATAACTATTTTAAAATAAGTAAAAACTTATCTGTGAAATAAAAAAATAAAATAAGATTAAACTATAAATTAACCTAACATAATTAGTTTAATAAAATAATAAATACTACCAATTAAAATTCCTAAATTACAATTTTAAAAAAACCTAATACGAAAAAAATAAAAAACCTAAATTACAAATTTAAAAAAACCTAACACTATGAAAGAAATAAAAAAATCTAACATTACAAAAAATAAAAAACACTAAGCTTATAAAAAAATAATAAACAACATAATCAAAGATAAAAACAATTACACCTAATCTAATAACCCTATAAAAATAAAAAGCCCCCCCAAGCCTACAATAAACTACCAATAGCCCTTAAAAGTTAAACAGCTCTTTTACCTAGAAAAAAATACATAGTCCCCCCAATAGTAAAACCCCCCACCCAACCAACCCCCCAAAATAAAAAACAAAGTCTTAATAAAACCTAAGCTACCCATTTGTATGGGCATTGCCCTTAAAGGGGCATTCAGCTCTTTTGCAGTGCTCAAAAAACCATAATCTAAAAAAAAATAAAAAAAATAAAATCTACTCACGGTTCCTGAAGTCAGGACATCGATCTCCTTCCAGGTGGCGAGAAGTCTTCATCCAGGCGGCGAGAAGTCTTCATCCAGGCGGCGAGAAGTCTCCTTCCAGGTGGCTAGAAGTCTTCATCCAGGCGGCGAGAAGTCTTCATCCAGGCGGCGAGAAGTCTTCATCCAGGCGGCGAGAAGTCTTCATCCATTGTGAGGGCGCCTTCTTTCTTCATCCCGATGGCGTGAAGTGAAGCTATCCATGACCGGCGATGACATCCTGTGCCGAGTGTCCTCTTCATACGATCAGCGCCGTACACTGAAGTTAAATGCAAGTTACCCGTTTAAAAATTACGTATGTTCCATCCTATTGGCTGATTTGATTCTTCAAATTCAAGTCAGCCAATAGGATGAAAGCTCCTGAAATCCTATTTTCTGATTTGAACAGCCAATAGGATGAGAGCTACTGAAGTGCTATTGACTGTTCAAATCAGCCAATATGATTTCAGTAGCTCTCATCCTATAGGCTGTTTTGAACAGCCAATAGGAGTTCAGTAGCTTTCATCCTATTATTTTTATAGGGCTATTAGATTATGTGTAATTGTTTTTATTTTTGATTATTTTGTTAATTATATTTGTAAAATTTGAGTTTTTATATTTTTCAAAGTGTTAGTTTTTTTTAATTTGTAATTTAGGAATTTTTTTTTTTTTTTTTTTTTTAAATATTTTTTATTGAAGTCGTAAACAGATACAGAATATAGGGTATGCCCCAAAACATTTACAAGACAATGTATACACAAGATAGTTTAGAGAGTATTGTATTCCAGCATCTCAAATATTACCGGAGAATGTGGGCTATCACCTGGAAAGACTTCAGTTTTATATTAGAGTGTCATAAACGTGATACAAAAAAAAAAGATCCTCTCCTAGCTGTGTGCAAAAAATAGAGTAGGGTATCTGTTCAAATAAGGGTGAGACTAGGGAGGAGGTAACTCTATATATTTATGGGGGAGGGGGATGCAGCGGGCAAGAGCCGCTCAAAATGTAATAAAGGGAATGGGGGGGGGGGGGTTGGAGGGCGGAGCCAGCCAATATTTGCAGTGTGAGCTAAACAATAGTAGATAGGTTATATACCAATAGTGTGCGTGTGGGAGCTTGATATTGTTGGTAGTGGTAGAAATACATCTGAGCAGACCATTAGGGAAATGGTAGGAACATAGAGCATAGTCACAAATTATAGCTGAGTTCCACCTGGCAGAAGTGATAATCTGGATCACAGTACCATAGTAAGCTACGTGATGATACGTATATGAGGGGACAAGACTACTGTTACAGAAGCATTAGTTATTTTGTTGTGAAGAAACTTATTTCCCAGCAGCAATGCCTGAGCCAGCCAAGCCAGCGCCTAAGAAGGGCTCCAAGAAAACTGTAACAAGTATCATTTCATAAAGGGTTAACTCTGTTCAGTTTTGAGAAAACTATTTTCTGAGGCAGGTTTCCTAGCATATTGTGTACTGTAATTAAGTTTGTGATAAGCATTCACTGCTAGGTGATAAGAAGGACTCAATTGTTTTCTTGTGTGTACTTGTTATCTGCGGTGGCCTGTCCAAGGGCTTTGTCTAAATGTGTGATGGGGGATTTTATGCTTCCCCCCCTGGGAGTGCCCTGTGTGCATGTAACCTAAATAAAAAGCAGGCTGGGCATCCCAGTCCTCAGTTCTTGGTTGTCCCTCAATCGCAGCGTTGACTCGTTTTGTGGACAGAAGGGTATCCTAGCTGTACTACAGCTAAGGGGGATTATTCTACATTTGCGAGACTCATATAGAATACTATGGAAAGCAGTTTCTCCCCTCTTCAGCAATAGGAATCCAGGCTACTAAGCGGTCCATCTCTCAGCGAGACTAAGGGTAACCGTAACATTTGGCGGCAGCGGTGGGATTTTTCCTGGATTTCATAGGAGAGGTACAGAACGGATGGAGAGCGCTTACGAAAAATTGAAGCGTACAACCCTAAAGGATTTACTTGAAAGCAGAGGGGGGTACGCCAGCAACCGGCCGAGGAGAGAGCTGATCGCAGAATTGACCGAACTGGATCAGAGCTTCACAATGGCGGAAACACCGACCACGATTAGTGACGAAAAAACCAGGATTGTTCGGGAGAGGCTCTCACTGTACGGGCCGAACCCCTCCATGGAATTGGTACAGCAGTTGATGGCGGAAGCGGACAAGGATATACGAGAGACTCGAGCCCACGAACTCAACCTAGCGAACGCACACCGCAATGCTGAAGCCCCGCAGGTAATCATCCCTGTCGAAAATGCTGGGAGGCCCAAGATACCCTATGCGGCATTTCAACCTTTCCTAGAGAGCGAGACAGGGATTGATGAATATTTGGCGGACTTCGAAAGGCAATGTGCCCTGCACCAGATTCCCAACAGAGAGTGGCCCACGATATTGTCTGGGAAACTATCCGGGCGAGCCCTGGAAGCCTTTCGTACTCTGGGTGCTGAGGAAGTGACACAGTATGAGCTAGTTAAGGAGACACTGTTGCAACGGTACGCTGTAACTCCGGACACGTATCGCCGACAGTTTCGGGGCACGGAAAAGAAGCCTAACGATACCCATATGGAATGGGCGCACCGAATGCGGAGAGCGGCAAATCACTGGCTGAGCGGAAGTAAAGCGGTGACTGGGGAGGAAATTTTACAATTGTTTCTCTTAGAACATTTTTATAATGGCATGGAACAGCAAGGGAAGGAATGGCTGCGAGACAGGCGACCTTCTACCTTAGAAGAAGCAGCCAAATTGGCCGATGAACATTATGACTCCCGTCTTCACGAACCCAGAGAGGTTTACCGTGCACCCCCTCGTGCTGAATTCCGAGCCCCAGTGCCCGCAGGGCCCGCCCGACACTCAGGACCACCCAATAACAGCTCTGAGCGTCCCAGACCGACTTGCCACCGATGCAAGCAACCAGGGCATTTCATGGCTAGCTGCCCCCTTAATACGCACCAGACACCCAGGAATTACAATTACCCCTCTGGGGCATATCGTCCGGCCCGGACCCTCTGTGTTAACCAAGAGGCCCCTATGGAGGAATATTTGGGGCCGCTTCACGAGGCGGACCCTGTATATGCTGCCTCAGATAACCGCCAGCACCATCGGCAGAAGGTATGGCTCGAGGGGCGATCTACCGAGGGATTGAGAGACACAGGGGCTACTATCACGCTGGTACAGAGTCATTTGGTGCCGGAGCACAAGCGATCTGGACAGACTGTGGCCGTTAGAGTGGCGGGGGGGGATGTGTACAAAATTCCAACAGCTAAAGTGCATCTTGATTGGGGAGCGGGAAAGGGGGCTGTGAACGTGGGCATAATGGATAATTTACCTGCCGAAGTACTACTGGGCAATGATTTGGGCCCCATGACTTCTGCCTATGCTCCAGTATGCAACAACGAGGCGGACCCAGTGACTACACGGGCCCAAGCCCGGACGGAGCGAGAACTCTCACCAGTGCGGGAGACACAGGTAAGACCTACCCCGACATTGCCTGACATGTTAGGCCCCATACCCTGGGACACCCCAGATGCTTTCGAGACAGAGTCTAAGACTGACCCGACCTTACAAAAGTACCGGGAACGAGCAGAGACCGTAGGGGGCGGGGCAGATAATGAAACATTCTTATGGGAAAAAGGGAAACTATACCGCTGGACAGAGAAAAGGGGACAGCGTAGGCGACAGCTGGTAGTGCCCCACAAATACCGTCAAGAAATCCTCAAGATAGGCCATGACATCCCCTTAGCAGGCCACCTAGCTGTAACCCGTACCCTACACCGCATTACTCACACGTTCTTTTGGCCAGGGGTACACGCTGACGTTAGAACTTACTGTAACACCTGCGATGTGTGTCAACGAGTAGGAAGGCGAGGCGATCACCCTAAAGCCCATCTAGTAAATATGCCCATTGTAGAGGAACCCTTCAGCCGGGTTGCTATTGACCTAGTGGGACCACTGGCTACCCCTAGTCCCTCCGGTAAGCGCTACATTCTTACCGTAGTGGACTACGCTACCAGGTACCCAGAGGCTGTCGCCCTATCCAACATACAAGCGGATACGGTAGCGAATGCACTAGTACAGGTGTTCTCCCGGGTAGGATTTCCAAAAGAAATCCTATCCGACCGAGGCACCCAATTTACGGCTGAATTGACCCAACAACTTTGGCAGGTTTGCAAAATTAAGTCCCTCCTGAGCTCCCCATACCACCCCCAGACGAACGGGCTGTGTGAGAGGTTCAATGGGACCCTCAAGCAAATGCTCAAGACGTTCACTCAGGAATACCGAGACTGGGAACGCTTCCTGCCGCACCTCCTTTTTGCTTATCGGGAGGTGCCCCAGGAAACGACAGGGTTCTCTCCCTTCGAGTTGCTCTACGGAAGAAAGGTACGGGGACCCCTAAACCTGATCCGGGAGCACTGGGAGGGAGAGATGGAGACTGACGGTGTCCCCATTGTGCCATACGTGCTGGAACTCAGGGACCGAATGGAGCAATTAGCCAAATCCGTGCGGGCTAATCTCCAGTCGGCCCAGAGAAGACAGAAAGTATGGTACGATCGGGGGGCCCGAAAGAGAATCTTTACCATAGGACAAAAGGTGTTAGTACTTAAGCCGGTGAAGACAGACAAATTGCAGGCGTCCTGGCAGGGCCCCTACCAGATCGTAGAGAAAAGGGGAGACACCACTTATGTGATAGCTAGCTGCCACGACAACAATCTTAGAAAGACATTCCATGTAAACATGCTCAAGGAATATTTTGAGCGACCAGAGAACGTGACGGCCGTATGTTGTTCCCCTCAGGAAGGCCCCGACAGTCTACCCATTCCAGACCTATTAGAAAAGAGTCTCCCCACAGGTATAGTGGCTCAGGTTCAGATAGGAGACCGACTTAGCCCCACTGAAAGGGAGCTGCTCAACCAACTCCTACAGTCCAAACACCTCACCTTCTCCCCGAAGCCAGGGTACACTACTTTAACCACCCACCAGGTAGATACTCCGGGACAAGCTCCCTTGCGCCAGGCTCCGTACCGAATCCCCGAAGCAGTTAGGATAGGAATGAAGAAGGAGATCGATGAGATGCTCCAACTCAGGGTAATTGAGCCCTCCGATAGTCCCTGGGCCTCCCCAGTTGTCTTGGTGCCCAAGAAAGATGGGACCACCCGGTTCTGCGTAGACTATCGGAGGCTCAATGAAAAGACCGTGACGGACGCTTACCCTATGCCCAGGGTAGACGAGCTACTCGATCGTATAGCCAGGGGAAATTACCTGACCACTATTGACCTCTGCAAAGGTTACTGGCAGATTCCCCTGGCCCCGGAGGCTATCCCCAAGTCGGCATTCGTCACCCCATTCGGCTTATATCAGTTTAGGGTAATGCCGTTTGGGATGAAGAATGCCCCAGCTACATTCCAGCGCTTGGTGGATAGGCTCCTGGATGGCTTCCAGAGTTTTGCTTGCGCCTACCTGGACGACATAGCGATCCACAGTGAGTCATGGGAGGACCACTTAGCTCACATAGGAATGGTTCTGGATCAGATCCGGGCTGCTGGCCTGACTCTGAAGCCAGAAAAATGCCACTTTGGGATGGCCGAGGTACAGTACCTGGGTCACCGGGTGGGGTGTGGAAAGCAGCGACCAGAGCCAGCCAAGATAGAAGCTGTCGCCAATTGGCCCACCCCCATCACTAAGACTCAGGTCCTAGCCTTCCTGGGCACGGCAGGGTACTATAGACGGTTCGTACCAGACTACAGCACACTTGCCAAACCCCTGACTGACTTGACCAAGAAGAACTTACCTCGACAGGTCCTGTGGTCTCCCCACTGTGAAACGGCTTTCCAGGCTCTCAAAAATGCTCTAATTAACGCTCCTGTCTTGGCGGCTCCAGCCCTTAACAAACGTTTTATCGTCCACACAGATGCTTCCATGTTCGGGCTGGGAGCCGTCCTCAGCCAAGTAGGCGAAGATGGAGGGGAGCATCCAGTTGCCTACATCAGCCGGAAGCTCCTGCCCCGCGAAGTCAGCTATGCAGCGGTCGAAAAGGAGTGTTTGGCTTTGGTGTGGGCATTAAAGAAATTGACTCCCTATTTATATGGGCAGGAGTTCACTCTGGTCACCGACCATAACCCGTTGGTGTGGCTGAACCGGGTCTCTGGAGATAATGGCAGGCTATTACGTTGGAGTTTATCGTTGCAACCCTTCAATTTCACCATTACTTACAGACCTGGGAAACAGAATGGCAACGCCGACGGGTTGTCCAGACAAACCGACCTCAGCCCCGCATAACCAGCGGTCTGGACAGCCTTAGTCTGCCCCGAAAAGGGGTCAGACCGTGTCTGCCAGAGTGTTCCACAGAAAGGGAGCACTGTTACAGAAGCATTAGTTATTTTGTTGTGAAGAAACTTATTTCCCAGCAGCAATGCCTGAGCCAGCCAAGCCAGCGCCTAAGAAGGGCTCCAAGAAAACTGTAACAAGTATCATTTCATAAAGGGTTAACTCTGTTCAGTTTTGAGAAAACTATTTTCTGAGGCAGGTTTCCTAGCATATTGTGTACTGTAATTAAGTTTGTGATAAGCATTCACTGCTAGGTGATAAGAAGGACTCAATTGTTTTCTTGTGTGTACTTGTTATCTGCGGTGGCCTGTCCAAGGGCTTTGTCTAAATGTGTGATGGGGGATTTTATGCTTCCCCCCCTGGGAGTGCCCTGTGTGCATGTAACCTAAATAAAAAGCAGGCTGGGCATCCCAGTCCTCAGTTCTTGGTTGTCCCTCAATCGCAGCGTTGACTCGTTTTGTGGACAGAAGGGTATCCTAGCTGTACTACAGCTAAGGGGGATTATTCTACATTTGCGAGACTCATATAGAATACTATGGAAAGCAGTTTCTCCCCTCTTCAGCAATAGGAATCCAGGCTACTAAGCGGTCCATCTCTCAGCGAGACTAAGGGTAACCGTAACAACTATTAAGAAGCAACTATAAACCATTTGGCTTTTCCTGAACAACTCTCTAAGTACTTCCACGTATGAGAACATTTGAGTGAACAGAGATATAGGGTGGTAATGTTAACTATAAGTAAGTGTGAACTATTATATACTGTCTTATAAAAGTTAACGACTCCTGGTATATGGGGATCACAGCACTTCACTCAGAGTAACAGCTTTGTACAACTTAAAGCTAAAATTAGTATTGAGTAGTTAACATAATTCCGCTAAACATTCTGAACATTATTAGAACCTCTTGTAAACTAATAGAAAATGTAAATGTAACGACCAAGGGTAACACTTATGGGCTCAGACATACTATCATCATACTAGTGGGTCCTCAGTCGCATGTCAATTGCATTGTGTTGTGGGATGCCTTATAATAATATAAAAGGAATGTAAACCCCATTAAGAATATCATATGTGTGCTTAGGGGCTGACTGGTTATATCTGCTGAGGACTAAAGGCAACTGCCGTAAGCTATTGTGCAATAGCCTTTAACTTATATCTAGCCTTGGGTAAACTAACAACTAAAACCATATCTGCGTATAAATGGTACCTTAAATTCTAAAGAGCTTTGGGTTGTAGAGTAAAATGGCAATTGGGCAGCATATTTCCTACTAACTTTAAACATATAGCACAATGTAACGTGTAAACTATTATTGTGCATGAAACTAAACTTAATGATAAAGTTGGTGACTTAGAAAATGATCAATTTAAAAAAAAAAAAAACAACAGTGTACCATGGAAATGTAGGAAAATATAACAGGAGTCTCGTATAAGACACATTAATATGGGAATGAACTCCATTGTAAACTGCGCCTGCATGGAGCACAATTGTAAAACCTTATGTTCAATTTGCGAGACAGCATAAATTAAGTAAGATCTGTACTGGCTACTATACGTCTATAACTGAACAGTTGAGATAAGGCTTGAGCTAATACTCCCTCCTAGTTATATGAAATTAAGCTATTGACATCGAATTTTGAGGGGTAGATGTTACAGAAATATATGTGCTATGATACAAGGATTTACAAGACAATCTGTGCAAACTGACAAACATTATGAGAGTATAGTCATGAAATTGTAACAATTCCTCAGTCCCCTATTCCTATTCCGGGGCAAAGCTGATCTCAAATATAAATGTTAATAGGTCTAGATGCATGTGTAGTATATTATTGTAGATAGGGGACATGTTGGAGCATACAATTCAGTCAGCTAGGTTACCTCTCTCTTTTTCAGTTGACTATAAGTAGTAAAGGACAGTCTAATACATAGATTACTTTGTTGCTATCAGAATCACCTCCACAACATTCAATGTAACATGTAAAACCAAATTATGACAAATTAGTGCAAGTACCCTGAAGCTTAATGCTGTGCAATTCCAACATACACAGTGTGTGATAAAGGTAATATATATAAGATCAAAACAGATCCTGGGGATATCATGGTTATGAGCTGTCTCTTCTCCCTCGTACTGGCAACGACAAACAAAAAATAAAAAGGTAATTAGGGAGTCTTGCCAACATAAACAGTACAACGTAAGGATATGGCTTTACAAGAGCTGAATATCGTGCAACGTCCTGAAGCAGCTTCACATTTATGAGCCATACAATTGGAGCAGTATAAACACAAATTCTCAGCGTCCTTAGGATAAGGGTTCTAACTTAGAGTTGAGAGAATATGGTAGTTAGAGAAAGTTATTGCACGGGTAATCCAGATCAGATTGTAGTAGGTTTCAGCGGTCTATCAGTAGTGAGTCTGCTGTATTGTGGGCTAAATGTAAATAAACTGTGGCCATTCCGGTGCAGATCTCCACAACGAGATTTCAAAACCAGCTGAAATATGGCAATCGGTCTACTTCATATCACAGTCCCTCAGGCTTACCATGCAAACCGAGTGGGCAACAGCAGGAAAGTCTCCCAGGGTCCCATGACGACCTCCTTGGAGCATGTATATGCAAATAGCACGACTTAGCCGTTTCCATGAAACTGCCTGTCTTAAAGATTTGGGATCGCAAACTGCCTGTCCCGATAGTACCTTCCCTCAGGGTAGTAGTCCTGGCGGTCTTCTGAAGGACTTCATTCCAGTCTTGAATAGGGTAAGTAGGAGTTTGTGCCGTGATTTTTCTCTTGTTACATTTGTTTTTCGTTTGCCTCTGCGATACTGAGTGTCCCATGTGCCTTGCGCTCCGGTCAGCTCTTAGCTCTGGTAGCTTGCGTAATAGAACCTCGTTAGCTACCGGAGAACTCCCAAGTAGATTATATTTTACTATATTGACGGGAGTGTGGGCTATCAGCTGTATATTAAAAGTTCTAGGCAGATTGTGTTGCTGTAGTCGCGTCATACCTAGGCGTATAGTACTATGGTGCCCCAGCCCTATGTGAGTAGAAATGGGCTGTAAGATGTGGTTCTGCTTATCAGTATCTGCCTGATCCATGTCCTCGGGACTGGGGCTCCTTGTTTCTGTCATATGTAGCTCCACTGGTTCTCGAGGCGGATCTACTGTCCGCTGTGTTAGATCAGTTTCATGTCGATCAGCTCCCTCCACAGCCTCCCTTATCAGGCTTGAAGTCTGTAGAGAGGACGTAATGGCTCTCAGCTCTGCAACGAGAACTTGCTGATGGGAGTCAAGGTAGCGCATGAGGTCTTGCAGCGCCATAAGAATAAACTTCTCCATCTGTGTATTGAAAAAGTAGTGGGTTTAGAGGCTGTAACTCAGTTAACTAGGGTGATGCGTAGGTGTTGGCAAGTATGGCGGCTTACTCTCCGTCGTGGTCACAGTGAGACAGCAGGCCTTTCTGCAATTTTTATATCAGTTAGTTTGTCTCCAATTCTCTAAACCTGTAATCCATGCTCCAGTAAACATCAGGAGCCAGAGATGAAGATATATAAGGTCTTAACGAGCTATTAATATGTAATTTAGGAATTTTAATTTGGTATTTTTTTACTTTATTAGATTAGTTATGTTAGGTTAAATTATAGTTATTTCTTAGTTTTTTATTTCATTTCAAAGGTAAGTTTTTATTTATTTAAATATAGTTATAGTGTAATTTTAATTAAAAGTTAGGGGGGTGTTAGGTTTAGGGGTTAATGGTTTAATTTAGTGTTTTGTGATGTGGGGGTCTGGCGGTTTAGAGGTTAATAGGTTTAATTTATTACTTATGATGTGGGGGTCCGGCGGTTTGGGGTTGATCAGGTTTATTTATTATTTGCGATGTGGGGGGCCAGTGGTTTAGGGCTTAATAGGTTTATTTCATGACGGCGATGTCAGGGGCGGAGGTTTAGGGGTTAATAACTTTTATTAGTGTCAGCGATGTCGGGGGGCAGCGGACTAGGGGTGTTTAGACTAGGGATTTATGTTAGGGAGTTAGGTTTAAATGTAACTTTCTTTTCCTCATAGACATCAATGGGGTTATGTAACGGCGATTTGCCATTCCGCGATCGCAGGTGTTATTTTTTTTCTAACACTCTCTCCCCATTGATATCTATGGGGGAAAGGGTGCACGAGCACGTAAACTCAGCCCTTGGCTTTTGTGCGGAATGGAGCCTAATGCACCATAACGCACAGCAGAAGGAGACTTTTCAGTAACTCGTAATGGCAGCGCTGTGGAAACTATGGGACAGCTCATTTTATTGTGTTCCTTACGCACACAGTATAGTGCAAAACTCGTAATCTAGGTGACTGATGATAGATAGATGATAGACAGCCAGCCAGCCAGATAGATATATGCATAGATAGATAGATAGATAGATAGATAGATAGATAGATAGATAGATGATACATAGATGATAGATTAATATATAGATGATAGACAGACAGACAGACAGCCAGACAGATAGATAGATATATGGATAGATAGATAGATAGATAGATAGATACATGGATGATAGATGAATATATAGATAGATGATAGACAGACAGACAGACAGATAGATAGATAGATAGATAGATAGATAGATAGAAAGATAGATAGATAGATATATGCATATATAGATAGATAGATGATAGATAGATAGATAGATAGATAGATAGATAGATAGATAGATGATACATAGATGATAGATGAATATATAGATAGATGATAGACAGACAGCCAGACAGACAGATAGATAGATATATGCATAGATAGATAGATAGATAGATAGATAGATAGATAAAAAGATAGATAGATGATAGATAGATAGATGATACATAGATGATAGATGAATATATTGATAGAGGATAGACAGACAGCCAGCCAGACAGATAGATAGATATATGCATAGATAGATAGATAGATAGATAGATAGATAGATGATAAATAGATGATAGATAGATGATAGATAGATAGATAGATAGATAGATAGATAGATAAATAGATAGATAGATGATAGAACTATAGATAGATGATAAATAGATGATAGATAGATGATAGATAGATAGATAGATAGATAGATAGATAGATAGATAGATAGATAGATAAATAGATAGATAGATAGATGATAGAACGATATATAGATGATAGATAGATGATAGATATATAGATAGATAGATAGATAGATAGATAGATAGATAGATGATAGATAGATAGATAGATAGATAGATGATAGATAGATAGATAGATAGATAGATGATAGATAGATAGATAGATGATAGATGATAGATGATTGATAGATAGATAGATAGATAGATAGATAGATAGATAGATAGATAGATAGATAGATGATAGATAGATAGATGATAGATGATAGATAGATAGATAGATAGATAGATAGATAGATAGATAGATAGATGATAGATAGATAGATAGATAGATAGATGATAGATAGATAGATAGATGATAGATAGATAGATAGATAGATGATAGATGATAGATGATAGATAGATGATAGATAGATAGATAGATAGATAGATAGATAGATAGATAGATAGATGAATATATAGATAGATGATAGACAGACAGCCAGACAGACAGATAGATAGATATATGCATAGATAGATAGATAGATAGATAGATAGATAGATAAAAAGATAGATAGATGATAGATAGATAGATAGATAGATAGATGATACATAGATGATAGATGAATATATTGATAGAGGATAGACAGACAGCCAGCCAGACAGATAGATAGATATATGCATAGATAGATAGATATATAGATAGATAGATAGATAGAT
>NC_069501.1:1282781301-1282816301 GCF_027579735.1 Bombina bombina | reverse complement strand
TGTGACTACTTAATATTTCACCTTAAGGTTTTGCTAAAATATTTGTTGTTTGTTATGGGGGGGGCATCTTGTATATTGAAGTGAATACTCTGCCCTAATATAGGGCAATACAGGACATTGACCCTAAATAGAGGCTCTTACCATAGAATGTCCCTTTCCCCTACATCCCCTAACTTGATACAAAAAACTATTTGGCAGCACAGTTGTGTACAATACAAGTCTATACAACGGAGTTGTGTTTTTATCCTGATAGATAGATAGATAGATAGATAGATAGATAGATAGATGATAGATGATTGATAGATAGATAGATAGATGATAGATAGATAGATAGATAGATAGATAGATAGATAGATAGATGATAGATAGATAGATAGATGATAGATAGATAGATAGATAGATAGATAGATAGATAGATAGATAGATAGATGATAGGTAGATAGATAGATAGATAGATAGATAGATGATAGATAGATAGATAGATAGATGATTGATAGATAGATAGATAGATAGATAGATAGATAGATAGATATATAGATAGATAGATAGATAGATAGATAGATAGATAGATGATATATAGATGATAGATAGATAGATAGATAGATAGATAGATAGATAGATAGATAGATAGATAGATAGATATATAGATGATAGATAGATAGATAGATAGATAGATAGATAGATAGATAGATGATAGATGATAGATAGATAGATAGATAGATAGATAGATAGATAGATGATAGATAGATAGATAGATAGATAGATAGATAGATAGATAGATAGATAGATGATAGATAGATAGATAGATAGATAGATAGATGATAGATGATAGATAGATAGATAGATAGATAGATAGATAGATGATAGATAGATAGATAGATAGATAGATAGATAGATAGATAGATAGATGATAGATAGATAGATGATAGATAGATAGATAGATAGATAGATAGATAGATAGATAGATAGATAGATGATAGATAGATGATAGATGATAGATAGATAGATAGATAGATAGATAGATAGATAGATAGATAGATAGATAGATGATAGATGATAGATAGATAGATAGATAGATAGATAGATAGATAGATAGATAGATGATAGATAGATAGATAGATAGATAGATAGATAGATAGATAGATGATAGATAGATAGATAGATAGATAGATAGATAGATGATAGATGATAGATAGATAGATAGATAGATAGATAGATAGATAGATAGATAGATGATAGATAGATAGATAGATAGATAGATAGATAGATAGATAGATAGATGATAGATAGATGATAGATAGATGATAGATGATAGATGATAGATGATAGATAGATAGATAGATAGATAGATAGATAGATAGATAGATAGATAGATAGATGATAGATAGATGATAGATGATAGATGATAGATAGATAGATAGATAGATAGATAGATAGATAGATAGATAGATAGATAGATAGATAGACACATGTACATAGACACAGAGGGGTGACCCCTCTGAGGAAGCGTATATATGAAACACGACCGCATTAGGGGCATCCTTTCTATGTTTTGAACTAGCACTCTGTTGTTTGTGACTACTTAATATTTCACCTTAAGGTTTTGCTAAAATATTTGTTGTTTGTTATGGGGGGGGCATCTTGTATATTGAAGTGAATACTCTGCCCTAATATAGGGCAATACAGGACATTGACCCTAAATAGAGGCTCTTACCATAGAATGTCCCTTTCCCCTACATCCCCTAACTTGATACAAAAAACTATTTGGCAGCACAGTTGTGTACAATACAAGTCTATACAACGGAGTTGTGTTTTTATCCTGTTATCTGGCACACACAAATAATTCTTTAACATTATGATCGAAGCTGCCTTTTTTTAAACCATAACTAGTAAAGTTCCATATTAAAGTTTTGCCAAAGTCTTGTTCAGAAAGAGCATTTCTTTTCCTATTTTCTCAATAGGTTCTAAATGATAATATTGCTATATGCTCAAAGCACACTCCTGACCCGTTACCTCGCTTAACGATTTCCTGAACAAGGTCAGTTAGGAGAAAACATAAAACTGTTCTCTTTACATAGTGGGATCATTTTTCTTTTTGTTATCATTGAGTATCAGTATTTAGTGTAGATATTAATGAAGAGCTTGTGTTTCACTGCACAAAATAGATAAGATAGATCGATAGATATTATTATTATTATTATTATTATTTTTCCATGTTGATAAACATATTAAAAAGCTTCAACTGATCCTTTACGGAAATCTCAGTGAATACGTTTTCTATCTTTATTTAAAAAGCAGGAATGTAAATGGATTACGCTTGCTTATTAGTGGCTAAATGTAGACACAAATCAGCAAGCGCTATCGAGGGTGCTGAACCTAAAATGGGCCGGATCCTAAACTTTATTTCTCCAACATAGGTGTGTCCGGTCCACGGCGTCATCCTTACTTGTGGGATATTCTCTTCCCCAACAGGAAATGGCAAAGAGCCCAGCAAAGCTGGTCACATGATCCCTCCTAGGCTCCGCCTACCCCAGTCATTCTCTTTGCCGTTGTACAGGCAACATCTCCACGGAGATGGCTTAGAGTTTTTTAGTGTTTAACTGTAGTTTTTATTATTCAATCAAGAGTTTGTTATTTTAAAATAGTGCTGGTATGTACTATTTACTCTGAAACAGAAAAGAGATGAAGATTTCTGTTTGTAAGAGGAAAATGATTTTAGCAACCGTTACTAAAATCGATGGCTGTTCCACACAGGACTGTTGAGAGCAATTAACTTCAGTTGGGGGAACAGTGAGCAGTCTCTTGCTGCTTGAGGTATGACACATTCTAACAAGACGATGTAATGCTGGAAGCTGTCATTTTCCCTATGGGATCCGGTAAGCCATTTTTATTACAGAGTAAATAAGGGCTTCACAAGGGCTTGTTAAGACTGTAGACATTTTCTGGGCTAAATCGATTCATATATTACACATATTTAGCCTTGAGGAATCATTTAATCTGGGTATTTTGGTAAAATAATATCGGCAGGCACTGTTTTAGACACCTTATTCTCTAGGGGCTTTCCCTAATCATAGGCAGAGCCTCATTTTCGCGCCAGTATTGCGCACTTGTTTTTGAAAAGCATGACATGCAGTCGCATGTGTGAGGAGCTCTGATACATAAAAAAGACTTTCTGAAGGCGTCATTTGGTATCGTATTCCCCTTTGGGCTTGGTTGGGTCTCAGCAAAGCAGATACCAGGGACTGTAAAGGGGTTAAAGATAAAAACGGCTCCGGTTCCGTTATTTTAAGGGTTAAAGCTTCCAAATTTGGTGTGCAATACTTTTAAGGCTTTAAGACACTGTGGTGAAATTTTGGTGAATTTTGAACAATTCCTTCATGCTTTTTCGCAATTGCAGTAATAAAGTGTGTTCAGTTTAAAATTTAAAGTGACAGTAACGGTTTTATTTTAAAACGTTTTTTGTACTTTGTTATCAAGTTTATGCCTGTTTAACATGTCTGAACTACCAGATAGACTGTGTTCTGAATGTGGGGAAGCCAAGGTTCCTTCTCATTTAAATAGATGTGATTTATGTGACACTGAAAATGATGCCCAAGATGATTCCTCAAGTGAGGGGAGTAAGCATGGTACTGCATCATTCCCTCCTTCGTCTACACCAGTCTTGCCCACTCAGGAGGCCCCTAGTACATCTAGCGCGCCAATACTCCTTACTATGCAACAATTAACGGCTGTAATGGATAATTCTATCAAAAACATTTTAGCCAAAATGCCCACTTATCAGCGTAAGCGCGACTGCTCTGTTTTAGATACTGAAGAGCATGAGGACGCTGAGGATAATGGTTCTGATATGCCCCTACACCAGTCTGAGGGGGCCAGGGAGGTTTTGTCTGAGGGAGAAATTTCAGATTCAGGGAAAATTTCTCAACAAGCTGAACCCGATGTGATTACATTTAAATTTAAGTTGGAACATCTCCGCGCTCTGCTTAAGGAGGTGTTATCCACTCTGGATGATTGTGAGAATTTGATCATCCCAGAGAAACTATGTAAAATGGACAAGTTCCTAGAGGTCCCGGGGCCCCCAGAAGCTTTTCCTATACCCAAGCGGGTGGCGGACATTGTAAATAAAGAATGGGAAAGGCCCGGTATACCTTTCGTCCCTCCCCCCATATTTAAAAAATTGTTTCCCATGGTCGACCCCAGAAAGGACTTATGGCAGACAGTCCCCAAGGTCGAGGGGGCGGTTTCTACTTTAAACAAACGCACCACTATACCCATAGAAGATAGTTGTGCTTTCAAAGATCCTATGGATAAAAAATTAGAAGGTTTGCTTAAAAAGATGTTTGTTCAGCAAGGTTACCTTCTACAACCAATTTCATGCATTGTCCCTGTCACTACAGCCGCGTGTTTCTGGTTCGATGAGCTAGAAAAGGCGATCGATAGTGATTCTCCTCCTTATGAGGAGATTATGGACAGAATCCATGCTCTCAAATTGGCTAATTCTTTCACCCTAGACGCCACTTTGCAATTGGCTAGGTTAGCGGCGAAAAATTCTGGGTTTGCTATTGTGGCGCGCAGAGCGCTTTGGTTGAAATCTTGGTCAGCGGATGCGTCTTCCAAGAACAAATTGCTTAACATTCCTTTCAAGGGGAAAACGCTGTTTGGCCCTGACTTGAAAGAGATTATCTCTGATATCACTGGGGGTAAGGGCCACGCCCTTCCTCAGGATAGGTCTTTCAAGGCCAAAAATAAACCTAATTTTCGTCCCTTTCGTAGAAACGGACCAGCCCCAAGTGCTACGTCCTCTAAGCAAGAGGGTAATACTTCTCAAGCCAAGCCAGCCTGGAGACCAATGCAAGGCTGGAACAAGGGAAAGCAGGCCAAGAAGCCTGCCACTGCTACCAAGACAGCATGAAATGTTGGCCCCCGATCCGGGACCGGATCTGGTGGGGGGCAGACTCTCTCTCTTCGCTCAGGCTTGGGCAAGAGATGTTCTGGATCCTTGGGCACTAGAAATAGTCTCCCAAGGTTATCTTCTGGAATCAAGGGGCCTCCCCCAAGGGGGAGGTTCCACAGGTCTCACTTGTCTTCAGACCACATAAAGAGACAGGCATTCTTACATTGTGTAGAAGACCTGTTAAAAATGGGAGTGATTCATCCTGTTCCATTAGGAGAACAAGGGATGGGGTTCTACTCCAATCTGTTCGTAGTTCCCAAAAAAGAGGGAACGTTCAGACCAATCTTGGATCTCAAGATCCTAAACAAGTTTCTCAAGGTTCCATCGTTCAAAATGGAAACTATTCGAACAATTCTTCCTTCCATCCAGGAAGGTCAATTCATGACCACGGTGGATTTAAAGGATGCGTATCTACATATTCCT
This sequence comes from Bombina bombina, assembly GCF_027579735.1. Lineage (NCBI taxonomy): Eukaryota > Metazoa > Chordata > Amphibia > Anura > Bombinatoridae > Bombina > Bombina bombina. Next base: position 1,282,810,924 of record NC_069501.1, on the reverse strand, counting down.
ATCCACAAGGAACATCATCGGTTCCTAAGGTTCGCATTCCTGGACAAGCATTACCAGTTCGTGGCACTTCCTTTCGGATTAGCCACTGCTCCAAGGATTTTCACAAAGGTACTAGGGTCCCTTCTAGCGGTACTAAGACCAAGGGGCATTGCAGTAGTACCTTACTTGGACGACATTCTGATTCAAGCGTCGTCCCTTCCTCAAGCAAAGGCTCACACGGACATAGTCCTGGCCTTTCTCAGATCTCACGGATGGAAAGTGAACGTAGAAAAGAGTTCTCTATCTCCGTCAACAAGGGTTCCCTTCTTGGGAACAATAATAGACTCCTTAGAAATGAGGATTTTTCTGACAGAGGCCAGAAAAACAAAACTTCTAAACTCTTGTCAAACACTTCATTCCGTTCCTCTTCCTTCCATAGCGCAGTGCATGGAAGTAATAGGTTTGATGGTAGCGGCAATGGACATAGTTCCTTTTGCGCGCATTCATCTAAGACCATTACAACTGTGCATGCTCAGTCAGTGGAATGGGGACTATACAGACTTGTCTCCGACGATTCAAGTAAATCAGAGGACCAGAGACTCACTCCGTTGGTGGCTGTCCCTGGACAACCTGTCACAAGGGATGACCTTCCGCAGACCAGAGTGGGTCATTGTCACGACCGACGCCAGTCTGATGGGCTGGGGCGCGGTCTGGGGACCCCTGAAAGCTCAGGGTCTTTGGTCTCGGGAAGAATCTCTTCTACCGATAAATATTCTGGAACTGAGAGCGATATTCAATGCTCTCAAGGCTTGGCCTCAGCTAGCAAAGGCCAAGTTCATACGGTTTCAATCAGACAACATGACGACTGTTGCGTACATCAACCATCAGGGGGGAACAAGGAGTTCCCTGGCGATGGAAGAAGTGACCAAAATCATTCAATGGGCGGAGACTCACTCCTGCCACCTGTCTGCAATCCACATTCCAGGAGTGGAAAATTGGGAAGCGGATTTTCTGAGTCGTCAGACTTTACATCCGGGGGAGTGGGAACTCCATCCGGAAATCTTTGCCCAAATTACTCAATTGTGGGGCATTCCAGACATGGATCTGATGGCCTCTCGTCAGAACTTCAAGGTTCCTTGCTACGGGTCCAGATCCAGGGATCCCAAGGCGACTCTAGTAGATGCACTAGTAGCACCTTGGACCTTCAAACTAGCTTATGTATTCCCGCCGTTTCCTCTCATCCCCAGGCTGGTAGCCAGGATCAATCCGGAGTGGGCGTGGGTGATCTTGATAGCTCCTGCGTGGCCACGCAGGACTTGGTATGCAGATCTGGTGAATATGTCATCGGCTCCACCATGGAAGCTACCTTTGAGACGAGACCTTCTTGTTCAAGGTCCGTTCGAACATCCGAATCTGGTCTCACTCCAGCTGACTGCTTGGAGATTGAACGCTTGATCTTATCAAAACGAGGGTTCTCAGATTCTGTTATTGATACTCTTGTTCAGGCCAGAAAGCCTGTAACTAGAAAAATTTACCACAAAATATGGAAAAAATATATCTGTTGGTGTGAATCTAAAGGATTCCCTTGGAACAAGGTAAAGATTCCTAAGATTCTATCCTTTCTTCAAGAAGGATTGGAGAAAGGATTGTCGGCAAGTTCCTTGAAGGGACAGATTTCTGCCTTGTCTGTGTTACTTCACAAAAAGCTGGCAGCTGTGCCAGATGTTCAAGCCTTTGTTCAGGCTCTGGTTAGAATCAAGCCTGTTTACAAACCTTTGACTCCTCCTTGAGGTCTCAACTTAGTTCTTTCAGTTCTTCAGGGGGTTCCGTTTGAACCCTTGCATTCCGTTGATATTAAGTTATTATCTTGGAAAGTTTTGTTTTTGGTTGCAATTTCTTCTGCTAGAAGAGTTTCAGAATTATCTGCTCTGCAGTGTTCTCCTCCTTATCTGGTTTTCCATGCAGATAAGGTGGTTTTACGTACTAAACCTGGTTTTCTTCCGAAAGTTGTTTCTAACAAAAACATTAACCAGGAGATAGTCGTGCCTTCTTTGTGTCCGAATCCAGTTTCAAAGAAGGAACGTTTGTTGCACAATTTGGATGTTGTTCGCGCTCTAAAATTCTATTTAGATGCTACAAAGGATTTTAGACAAACATCTTCCTTGTTTGTTGTTTATTCTGGTAAAAGGAGAGGTCAAAAAGCAACTTCTACCTCTCTCTCTCTTTTTGGATTAAAAGCATCATCAGATTGGCTTATGAGACTGCCGGACGGCAGCCTCCTGAAAGAATCACAGCTCATTCCACTAGGGCTGTGGCTTCCACATGGGCCTTCAAGAACGAGGCTTCTGTTGATCAGATATGTAGGGCAGCGACTTGGTCTTCACTGCACACTTTTACCAAATTTTACAAGTTTGATACTTTTGCTTCTTCTGAGGCTATTTTTGGGAGAAAGGTTTTGCAAACCGTGGTGCCTTCCATTTAGGTGACCTGATTTGCTCCCTCCCTTCATCCGTGTCCTAAAGCTTTGGTATTGGTTCCCACAAGTAAGGATGACGCCGTGGACCGGACACACCTATGTTGGAGAAAACAGAATTTATGTTTACCTGATAAATTACTTTCTCTAACGGTGTGTCCGGTCCACGGCCCGCCCTGGTTTTTTAATCAGGTCTGATAATTTATTTTCTTTAACTACAGTCACCACGGTATCATATGGTTTCTCCTATGCAAATATTCCTCCTTTACGTCGGTCGAATGACTGGGGTAGGCGGAGCCTAGGAGGGATCATGTGACCAGCTTTGCTGGGCTCTTTGCCATTTCCTGTTGGGGAAGAGAATATCCCACAAGTAAGGATGACGCCGTGGACCGGACACACCGTTGGAGAAAGTAATTTATCAGGTAAACATAAATTCTGTTATTCCTGCTTTTTAAATAAAGATAGCAGAGAATGAAAAAAATTGATAAAAAGGCCAGATTTATTGTGTCGGACGAACATGATCCGCTGTAGTCTATAATGTCTGCCTGACATCCCTAAATGCAGACAGTATACGCTGTCAGAATTTAACATTGCACAAGCAGTTCTGGTAAACTGCTTGTGCAATGCCGCCACCTGCAGGTTAGTGACCAATCGGTCGCTAGCGGGGTTGGCAATCGACCCGATCATATTCAATCTGGCTGATTGCTGTACGCCGCCTCAGAGGTGGCGTAAGATTTAAGGAGCAGTGGTCTTAAGACCGCTGCTTCTTAACTCCTGTTTCCGGCAAACCTGAAGGTTTGCGCAGAAACAGCTGCATTAGGCAGCATTCGGGGGATGATAAATCGACCACTACGAGTAAATTAGTGCAAGGTGTTATTTTCAGGGGGGAAGTGTCAGTCAGCACTTGGCCACATCCTACACCTTTACCTGGAACTGAATGGGTTACTTGGTGACAAGATATCCCGAGAACAGGAATCAGACCACGCAGCACATCAGTCTAAAAGCTTCTTATAGGCAATAGTTACAGCATATAGGGTTAAACAATGACACGTTCATAACTGTATCATTTTACATAGTATTTCTTAGGAACAAAAGAAACTCATTAAAGTATAATTAGGTAAAAGAGGAGTGTTAGGGAGTATTTCTACAGAAATATCTAGTTTTAGATAAGAGTACATCTGAACCGTATAGACCAGCACAAATCAAAGCCGTTTGACATCTTATAGAGACAACAGTGCATCCAAGCACATCGTCAGGGACATTCCCAGGGCCATTCTGGCTATGCAAGCCTGACTAACATCAGCATATTTCTCACTACAGCTGTTATAATAAACCATTCTTAGACAAAATGGCGTCAGTAATGCTAATATATCCTAACAATTAGAAATTTGCTAAAAATTACTGCTCTGTCTGAATCATGAAAGAAAAAATGTGGGTTTAGTTTCCATTTAAATAAAATCAGATAAATTGGTTTTATCTGGTATCTAAATACTGTAAAACTGTGATATCAATCTGATGAATTTCCCATCTGCTTATTTTTTATTGAGGTTTTTGTACATTGACAGAGAAAGTAAGGATACAAAATATTGCCAGGTTGAGACATTACAGTGAATAGTCAATGATACAATGCCTTATTTCAGGAATAACTATGTAAGAGAGATAACTTATGAACTAAATGTATATATTGTATCATGGTTAGTAGCAGCAGATAAGCAAATGTTAAAAGTATTGTATGATAAGTATGATAAGATATACATAGATGAAACCTCATTTTTCTAAAGGATTATAGGAATTATGTAACTACTGAGCTGGCCTCTCATGGACCAGATATGTCAATGTTTTTATGTAAATTGGTAGTTACATAATGGCTACTCTTGAACCAGTTGATAAGTAAGCAATAGTAAATCTAGGGAGAATAATGGTAAAGCAAATTAGGTTAATGTGAAGGTAAGTGGGGTAAATCAGCTGCTTTAAGTTGGGGGGATTGGTAGGGGCAGTCATTCTAATTGATGATATAGTCAAATAGTCAAATAGATGGCTTGTATTGAGCTCACATTTACATGGGAATAAGAACTGAAAGCTAAGTGTATATAAAATGTCAAAGTGGGGTAACATTGTATAGGATTCTAAGATATCTGGGGTAATGTGAAGGAGTAGTCTAATTTATTGGGACATAGCTGTATAGATAAAAATGGCGGCGTGGATAGGAAAATATAAAAGGACCTACAGTAAATACCACGATTTTGTGAGCGTCTGCAGATATCCAAGTAATAAGAGAATGTTGATGTCCTGGGTTTCTTTCTGTCCCACTCACATAAGTAAATTAATAAATATAGTGTACACCCTCTATTCCAGGAAGGATAAACGTAAAAATAAATCTACAGATAACACTACAGGTTGGGAAAACATAATGAACTCATTGCAATCTGGAAACAGTCACAGTGGATTTTAGTAGCTAGAGATATAGGCCTCTAGTTATCAACGTGTCTACTTACCTGCCATCGCCGGCCCCAATACGCCCGCCTAAGCTCGCCTCACTTCGCCGCCGCGGTCCTGAATACGCTCTCCAAAGTTATCAATAAATCTGTCAAAAAGCCGCGCACCAAGTACGGGGCGATGAGCAGCGGACTTTGATAGTTATCACTCATCCGATTTCGCTGCTCTTCGGCTTTTTTACAGCTTTATTGACAAGCTGTCACTAAGCACCCACACTAACTATACTGTTCTAGCCCCCCGGAGCCCCCCGCAACTAAATAAAGTTATTAACCCCTAAACCGCTGCTCCTAGACCCCGCCGCAACTCTTATAAATGTATTAACCCCTAAACCGCCGCTCCCGGAGCCCACCGCCACTCTAATAAACTGATTAACCCCTAAACCGCCGCTCCCGGACCCCGCCGCCACCTACATAATACCTATTAACCCCTATCCTGCCCCCCCTATACCGCCGCCACCTATAATAAATTTATTAACCCCTATCCTGCCTATCCCGTACCCTGCCGTGACTTAATAAATTGTTTAACCCCTAAACCGCCGCTCCCGGACCCCGCCGCCACCTATATTAAAAGTATTAACCCCTAATCTGCCCCCCCTACACCGTCGCCACCTATAATAAATTTATTAACCCCTATCCAGCCCCCCCTACACCGCCGCAACTATAATAAAATTATTAACCCCTAAACCTATGTCTAACCCTAACCCTAACACCCCCCTAACTTAAATATTAATTAAATACATCTAAATATTATAACTCTTATCAACTAAATTAATCCTATTTAAAAAAAAATACTTACCTTTAAAATAAACCCTAATATAGCTACAATATAAATAATAATTATATTGTAGCTATTTTAGGATTTATTTTTATTTTACAGGGAAATTTCAATTTATTTTAACTAGGTACAATAGCTTTTAAATAGTTATTAACTATTTAATAGCTACCTAGTTAAAATAAAGAGAAATTTACCTGTAAAATAAAAACTAACCTAAGTTACAATTACACCTAACACTACACTATCCTATATAATAAATGGCCAAGTATGTTTGTCAGATGCAGTCATGCGCAGTAGAGACTGCACGTGACAAACATACCTGGCCATTTGGATCCTGACACTCAGCACTCAGCACAGAGCAAGGCTGAAGCTGAGTGTCAGGGAGCGTGGCAGATGGGAGCCTTGCGATGGGGGCGTGGCCGGGCATTGCAAGGGGCGTGGCCGGGAGCAGCAAGGGGCGTGCCTGGGCGGGTGTCGCCATGATGGGGCGTGGCCAGATAGGCAAAGGCTTTCAATTAAGACAGAGCCAGAGAGGGAGCAGGGGAGGGGGGGGGGAGAAGGGCCAAAGAGGGGGGGGAGAGAGCAAAAGAGGAAAGAGAGCCAAAGAGGAGAGAGAGCAAAAGAGGGGAGAGATCCAAAGAGGGGGGAGAGAGCCAAAAAGGGGGGAGAGAGAGCCAAAGAGAGGGGGGGAGCCAAAGAGGGGGGGGGGGAGAGTCAAAGAGGGGGGGGAGAGAGCCAAAGAGGGGGGAGAGAACAAAAGAGGGGGGAGAGAGAGCAAAAGAAAGGGGGGATAGAGCCAAAGAGGGGAGAGAGAGAGCAAAAGAGGGGAGAGAGAGAGCAAAAGAGGGGAGAGAGAGAGCAAAAGAGAGGAGAGAGAGCGCAAAGGAGAGGGGGGAGAGAAAGCAAAAGAGAGGGGGGAGAGAAAGCAAAAGAGAGGGGGGTAGAGAGTCAAAGAGGGGGGGAGAGAGCCAAAGAGGGGGGAGAGGACAAAAGAGGGGGGAGAGAGAGCAAAAGAAAGGGGGGGGAGAGAGCCAAAGAGGGGGGGAGAGAGAGCAAGAGAGGGGAGAGAGCGCAAAAGAGAGGGGGGAGAGAAAGCAAAAGAGAGGGGGGGAGAGAGTCAAAGAGGGGGGGGGGGGAGAGAGCCAAAGAGGGGGGAGAGAACAAAAGAGGGGGGAGAGAGAGCAAAAGAAAGGGGGGAGAGAGCCAAATAGGGGAGAGAGAGAGCAAAAGAGGGGAGAGAGAGAGCAAAAGAGAAGAGAGAGAGCGCAAAGGAGAGGGGGGAGAGAAAGTAAAAGAGAGGGGGGAGAGAAAGCAAAAGAGAGGGGGGGAGAGAGAGCAAAAGAGAGGGGGCATGGCCAGAGAGGCAAAGGCTTTCAATTAAGACAGAGCCAGAGAGGGAGCAGGAGAGGGGGGGAGAAGGGCCAAAAATGGGGGGGGATAATGGCCAAAGAGGGGGGAGAGAGAGCCAAAGAGGAAAGAGAGCCAAAGAGGAGAGAGAGCAAATGAGGGGAGAGATCCAAAGAGGGGGGAGAGAGCCAAAAAGGGGGGAGAGAGAGCCAAAGAGAGGGGGGGGAGCCAAAGAGGGGGGGGGGAGAGTCAAAGAGGGGGGGGGAGAGAGCCAAAGAGGGGGGAGAGAACAAAAGAGGGGGGAGAGAGAGCAAAAGAAAGGGGGGATAGAGCCAAAGAGGGGAGAGAGAGCAAAATAGGGGAGAGAGAGAGCAAAAGAGGGGAGAGAGAGAGCAAAAGAGAGGAGAGAGAGCGCAAAGGAGAGGGGGGAGAGAAAGCAAAAGAGAGGGGGGAGAGAAAGCAAAAGAGAGGAGGGGTAGAGAGAGCAAAAGAGAGGGGGGAGAGAGCAAGGGGTGGGACCGCTGTACTGCAAAAAATGGCCCGTGTACACAGGCTTTAGTACTAGTCATTAAATAAATTATTCCTAATTTAAAACTAAATACTTACCTGTAAAATAAACCCTAAGATAGCTACAATGTAATTAATAATTACATTGTAGCTATCTTAGGATTTATAATTATTTTACAGGTAACTTTGTATTTATTGTAACTAGGTAGAATAGTTATTAAATAGTTATTAACTATTTAATAACTACCTAGCTAAAAGAAATACAAAATTACCTGTAAAATAAATCCTAACCTAAGTTACAATTAAACCTAAAACTACACTATCATTAAATTAATTAAATAAATTACCAAATAACTACAATTAAATACAATTAAATAAACTAACTAAAGTACAAAAAATAAAAAAAACTAAGTTACAAAAAATAAAAAAAATAAGTTACAAACATTTCAAAAATATTACAACAATTTTAAGCTACTTACACCTAATCTAAGCCCCCTAATAAAATAACAAAGCCCCCCAAAATAAAAAAAATGCCCTACCCTATTCTACATTAAAAAGTTAACAGCTCTATTACCTTACCAGCCCTTAAAAGAGCCTTTTGCGGGGCATGCCCCAAAAAATTCAGCTCTTTTGCCTGTAAAAAATAAAATACAACCCCCCCAACATTAAAACCCACCACCCACATACCCCTAATCTAACCCAAACCCCCCTTAAATAAACCTAACACTACCCCCCTGAAGATCATCCTACCTTTAGCCGTCTTCAGCCAGCTGACCACCGATGGAACAGAAGAAGACATCCGGAGCGGCAGAAGTCATCATCCAAGGGGCGCTGAAGAAGTCTTCCATCCGATTGAAGTCATCATCCAAGGGGATGCCATCTTGGATGACGTCACTTAAAGGAACCGTCATTCGTCGTTCAATCGTCGGTGGAAGAAGATGGCTCTGCGTCGGCTCGTCTGAAGATGGCTCCGCTCCGCTCCGGATGGATGAAGATTGAAGACGCCGCCTGGATGTTGACTTCAATCGGATGGAAGACTTCTTCAGCGCCCTTGGATGATGACTTCTGCCGCTCCGGATGTCTTCTTCTGTTCCATCGGTGGTCGGCTGGCTGAAGATGGCTAAAAGTAGGATGGGGGTAGTGTTAGGTTTATTTAAGGGGGGTTTGGGTTAGATTAGGGGTATGTGGGTGGTGGGTTTTAATGTTGGGGGGGTTGTATTTTATTTTTTATAGGCAAAAGAGCTGAATTCTTTGGGGCATGCCCCGCAAAAGGATCTTTTAAGGGCTGGTAAGGTAATAGAGCTGTTAACTTTTTAATGTAGAATAAGGTAGGGCATTTTTTTTTATTTTGGGGGGCTTTGTTATTTTATTAGGGGGCTTAGATTAGGTGTAATTAGCTTAAAATTGTTGTAATATTTTTGAAATGTTTGTAACTTATTTTTTTTATTTTTTGTAACTTAGTTTTTTTATTTTTTGTACTTTAGTTAGTTTATTTAATAGTATTTAATTGTAGTTATTTGTTATTAATTTATTTAATTAATTTAATGATAGTGTAGTGTTAGGTTTAATTGTAACTTAGGTTAGGATTTATTTTACAGGTAATTTTGTATTTCTTTTAGCTAGGTAGTTATTAAATAGTTAATAACTATTTAATAACTATTCTACCTAGTTAAAATAAATACAAAGTTACCTGTAAAATAAATATAAATCCAAATGGCTAGATTTAGAGTTGGGCGGTAGCTGTCAAAACCAGTGTTAGAGGCTCCTAACGCTGGTTTTTACCGCCCGCTGGTATTTAGAGTCAGTCAGACTTTTCCATACCGCAGATCCCCTGATCGGAACAGCCAATAGAATGCGAGCTCAATCTGATTGGCTGATTGGATCAGCCAATCGGATTGAACTTGAATCTGATTGGCTGATTCCATCAGCCAATCAGAATATTCCTATCTTAATTCCGATTGGCTGATAGAATCCTATCAGCCAATCGGAATTCGAGGGACGCCATCTTGGATGACGTCATTTAAAGGAACCGTCATTCGGCTAGTAGGCGTCGTTAGAAGAGGATGGATCCGCGTCGGCTGGGAAGAAGATGGCTCCGCTCCGCTCCGGAATAAAGAAGATTGAAGATGCTGCTTGATAGAAGACTTCATCCCGATGATGGACTTCCGACTTCAGCCCGATGATGGATTTCTTCATCCGCCGCTTGGATCCAGACTTCAGCCCGAGGATGGATGTCACTCTTCAGCCCCCCGCTTGGGCTTGGATCAAGACATCGGAGGCTCTTCTGGACAGATCGGGACCCTGTGAGGTGAAGACAAGGTAGGGAGATCTTCAGGGGCTTAGTGTTAGGTTTATTTAAGGGGGGTTTTGGTTAGATTAGGGGTATGTGGGTGGTGGGTTGTAATGTTGGGGGGGGGGGGTATTGTATGTGTTGTTTTTCCAGGCAAAAGAGCTGAATTCTTTGGGGCATGCCCCGCAAAGGGCCCTTTTCAGGGCTGGTAAAGTAAAAGAGCTTTGAACTTTTTTAATTTAGAATAGGGTAGGGCATTTTTTTATTTTGGGGGGCTTTGTTATTTTATTAGGGGGCTTAGAGTAGGTGTAATTAGTTTAAAATTGTTGTAATTTTTTTCTAATGTTTGTAAATATTTTTTTATTTTTTGTAACTTAGTTCTTTTTTATTTTTTGTACTTTAGTTAGTTTATTTCATTGTATTTATTTGTAGATATTGTATTTAATTAATTTATTGATAGTGTAGTGTTAGGTTTAATTGTAGATAATTGTAGGTAGTTTATTTAATTAATTTATTGATAGTGTAGTGTTAGGTTTAATTGTAACTTTGGTTAGGATTTATTTTACAGGTAATTTTGTAATTATTTTAACTATTTTAGCTATTAAATAGTTCTTAACTATTTAATAGCTATTGTACCTGGTTAAAATAAATACAAAGTTGCCTGTAAAATAAATATTAATCCTAAAAGAGCTATAATATAATTATAATTTATATTGTAGCTATATTCGGGTTTATTTTACAGGTAAGTATTTAGCTTTAAATAGGAATAATTTATTTAATAAGAGTTAATTTATTTTGTTAGATAAAAATTATATTTAACTTAGGGGGTGTTAGTGTTAGGGTTAGACTTAGCTTTAGGGGTTAATCCATTTATTACAGTAGCGGCGAGATTCGGTCGGCAGATTAGGGGTTAATAATTGAAGTTAGGTGTCGGCGATGTTAGGGAGGGCAGATTAGGGGTTAATACTATTTATTATAGGGTTATTGAGGCGGGAGTGAGGCGGATTAGGGGTTAATAACTTTATTATAGTAGCGGTGAGGTGCGGTCGGCAGATTAGGGGTTAATTATTGTAGGTAGCTGGCGGCGACGTTGTGGGGGGCAGATTAGGGGTTAAAAAATATAATATAGGGGTCGGTGGTGTTAGGGGCAGCAGATTAGGGGTACATAGGGATAATGTAGGTAGCGGCGGTTTACGGAGCGGCAGATTAGGGGTTAAAAAAAATATGCAGGTGTCAGTGATAGTGGGGGCGGCAGAATAGGGGTTAATAAGTGTAAGGTTAGGGGTGTTTAGACTCGGGGTACATGTTAGAGTGTTAGGTGCAGACGTAGGAAGTGTTTCCCCATAGAAAACAATGGGGCTGCGTTAGGAGCTGAACGCTGCTTTTTTGCAGGTGTTAGGTTTTTTTTCAGCTCAAATGGCCCCATATTTTTCTATGGGGGAATCGTGCACGAGCACGTTTTTGAAGCTGGCCGCGTCCGTAAGCACCGCTGGAATTTAGAGTTGCAGTGGCGGTAAATTATGCTCTACGCTCCCTTTTTGGAGCCTAACGCAGCCATTCTGTGAACTCTAAATACCAGCTGTATTTAAAAGGTGCGGGAGAAAAAAAGCACGCGTAGCTAACGCATCCCTTTGGCCGCAGAACTCTAAATCTAGCCGTATGATAGCTACAATATAATTATTAATTACATTGTAGCTATCTTAGGTTTTATTTTACAGGTAAGTATTTAGTTTTAAATAGGAATAATTTATTTAATGATAGTGTAGTGTTAGGTGTAATTGTAACTTAGGTTAGTTTTTATTTTACAGGTAAAATTCTCTTTTTTTAACTAGGTAGTTATTAAATAGTTATTAACTATTTAATAGCTATTGTACCTAGTTAAAATAAATTGAAATTTGCCTGTAAAATAAAAATAAATCCTAAAATAGATACAATATAATTATTATTTATATTGTAGCTATCTTAGGGTATATTTTACAGGTAAGTATTTATTTTTAAATAGGATTAATTTAGTTAATAAGAGTTATAATATTTAGATGTATTTAATTAATATTTAAGTTAGGGGGGTGTTAGGGTTAGGGTTAGACTTAGGTTTAGGGGTTAATAATTTTATTATAGTTGCGGCGGTGTGGGGGGCAGGATAGGGGTTAATAAATTTATTATAGTGGCGGCGGTGTAGGGGGGCAGGATAGGGGTTAATAGATATTATGTAGGTGGCGGCGGGGGTATAACTTCTTCATGTAATACTTCTCTAACCTTGCCCATTAATAGTTACTCACTCTGAGATATAATGGTAAATCTCCAAAGGTCGAGCAAGTCAGAAATATACCACATGACAGTATATTGTACAGAAGATAAGCATATAAATACTGCATGGTGGACTATGATTCCAGTTTGAAAAAAAAGATACTGACTGAGTGGTTTTACAAATGACATTAGTATAACTCCAGGATATACTAGATAAACAATAAGGTATATGTAACATGTTATGTCTACACATATTTGCATGCACATATAGGAAAGTAAGGACTAGACGCTGATATGATAAACTGTCTGCCTGTGATTTTATGCAATCAAGAGTTCGAGAATAACAGAAATGTTACAGTATCGCTGTTCAATAAGTATGAGGGAAGAACCTAGCTCTAAATTCAAAGATGCTGAACCAACCTGTGGTCTTACTAAACAACACATTTAGCTAACATCTAATGACCACTTATGACATTCCTTAATGTATTTGACACATGTGTGACCTCTATTGTATCTCAGCTGAGAATGAAACAAATAGTAGACATGTATCTGTGTGTTTGCTTAGAAGTCTCACAATCTAGTTGTCTTGAGCCAGGTAAATAGCTTGAGGAGAGCTGAGCTCTCTGTACAAAACACTATAGATGATCGCTACTGAGAAGGAAGTAGGTAACATATGTTCCAATGTTAGCTTATTGGTAAGATAAGTTCTGTTTCAAATGACATAAGTCAGATCTTTATAGTAGTGCAAATCTGCAACATAGATATCTGGTTGTATTTAAAAACTAAATTGTGTGGATGCAAGGAAAGTGCACCAGCATGTGTGGTGACTTAGTCTGGAGCTGACAGAGGAATAACAGCATTCTTACTGCAGTCTATGTGACTCTGATATCTGTGTCGTCACATAATAAAGGTGATCTATGGTTCAGCCTATTCCAGAGCGGTAACCACTGCTGATCCCTAATCTGAGATGACCAGTAGTGATAATGGCAGCGTGTGCCCGTAGAGAACGGCACCATGAGGGTATGGTCTGTAAAGCTGCAATCTGCTTGTAATCCATCTAGACCTATCCACCGGGTAGTTTGATAGAGGCTCAGCCAGAGTAGTGAGGATAGAGTACACGTCTGGTAGCGGATCGCTTCTCTGCAACTCTAATGTAGATGTTTCTGCCCCCCTCGCAGTGGTAGAGAGAGCTTTCAGATACTCCGGGGTCAAGGGGTCGATCCGATAAAAATCGTCGCCCGCAAAAGCCGGCGACGCCAAGAATTGCGCGGATTTGGTATCCTATATACGGCGTAAGCTAGAAGTTACGCGCGTAGATTTCTGGCGTCGCCCGTAGTTTTTTGGACCATAGACTGACATATAAAACACGCGCAATTTGCTATCCTATATACGGCGTAAGGACTTACGCGCGCAGATTTTTCTAAATCTACGCCATTCTCAGCTCGCCACAAATTGAAGGCGCAGGTACCCTTGCACTGACTTAGAAACCAACGTAACTCTCAGAAGGCCTAACAAATGCATGCCTAACAATATACATAGCAGCAGCTTGTTCACAAATAGTTAACCTCTTAAAAGCATTTATTATTCCTGCCCCTGCAAGTGTGTCAAACCAATCACAAACAGCACAACCCCTCACCTGCAACCTTAAAACACCTGCAAATGCACACCCTCATTAGCCACCATGTTTCCCTTGCAGTATATAGCATTTAGAGTGAGACAGCGTCGTGGGGCACAAGGGGTGCTGGAACCCCTACAAGCCCCAGTTTTGGATGGTATCCCTGCTGCTGAGGTCCCTGGTCATGGTGCTGTAGCTGTCCCTGCTCCAGCTGCTGCTGCTGCCCTCCCTGATCCTCCTGCTGTTGTCCCTGTTCCTGGTGCTCCCCATGCTGCTGTTGCTGCAGCTGCCCATAGGCCAGCAGGGCCTATAAGACGAAGGCATCAGCAGAGGGGAAGAGCACCAAGGGTACACAGGGTTAGGGTCACCCTGTTTGGGATGACAGAAGTGGAGGTCAGGGAAAAATATCGCTTGACATCTGCAAGCCTCATTAACCTATATGAGGTGTTGAAGGATGAAATTGACCCTCAAGCGTATAGGAACCGAGCTCTGACTGGTATGCAGAAGCTGTTGTGTGTTGTACACTTCCTGGCAACTGGCTCATACCAGTCAACAGAGGGGCTTGTGTCTGGCCTAGCGCAGTCTACCTTCTCCAGGATTCTAGGGGAGGTTCTGACTGCTCTAGATAACCAGACACAACGATACATTCATTTCCCCCATACCCCCCAGGAATGGAACCGTCTTAAACAAGGCTTCTATCGACTGGGGGGTATTCCTAATGTAATGGGGGCAATTGATTGCACACATGTGCGTATTGTGGCCCCACATGAGGAGACAATCCTCTATATTAACAGGAAAGGGTTTCACTCATTGAATTGCCAGATGGTCTGCGATACCAATCTGAAATTCTTACATGTGTATGCAGGCTTCCCAGGGAGTGCACATGATTCCTACATCCTGCGCCAGACCTCCTTATTCAATATGTTTGAAAATGGAACACTTTCGGGAGGATGGCTGCTTGGTGAGTACCTTCATTCTGTCTGTATATTTCTAATAAAGGGACACTAAACACATATTGTCATCTCATGTGTCAGATAGAGAATACAATGTTAAACAGCATTATAATTCACTTCTCTTATATCATTTTATTCATTCTTTAAATATATTTATGTTATAAATTATAATTCACATATATGAGCCAATCATATGAGGCTTCAATGTGCAGCCACCAATCAGCAGCAATTGAGCATATCTAATATGCTTGTCATCAAGAGTTATCTATAGAATGGAGAAAATGATCTAATAAAAGTTAATTATCAAGCTGCTCACAATTGCAGGTTCTTATTAAATGGACAGTCTAGTTTAAATCTCTCTTCCATTATTCAGATAGGCCTTTTAATTTTAATTAACTATCCTGATTACTTCCATTAATATTTTGCTGAAATGTATCTTTTATATGTGATTCATGTTGTGTCCCTTTTTAAAGCACATGATGTACCTGTAGTAATCCAAACACATATGTTACATGACAGGTGACGCAGGGTACGGCTGCAGACCATGGCTATTAACCCCCTTGGTGCACCCCATTACAGAGCCACAACTCAGGTACCAGGAGGCACACATAAGAACAAGGAATGTCATTGAAAGGAGCTTTGGCCTATTAAAAACCAGGTTCAGGTGTCTGGATGTTACAGGC
The DNA here is from genome assembly GCF_027579735.1 of Bombina bombina. NCBI lineage: Eukaryota > Metazoa > Chordata > Amphibia > Anura > Bombinatoridae > Bombina > Bombina bombina. Next base: position 1,282,795,560 of record NC_069501.1, on the reverse strand, counting down.
GGAGCACTACAGTATAACCCCAACAAAGTGTGTTCCATTGTCAATGCTTGCTGTATTCTACACAACATTGCTGTGGACACACGTTTGTTGGGGGACATTGACCCAGAGCAGCAGCAGCAGCTGGTTCCTGTACCTGAGGATGTGGACAGGGGGACACTGAGGGGGAATGAAGTGAGGGATTATGTCATCCAGGAATACTTCACCTGTAAGTTACTTATTCATAATTACAGTAAACCGTAACATTCACATGTATTATGATGTTTGACAGTACCTCACCAACCATTGCATGTGTATATATCATGTCTTGCAGAATGTAAAGGTTTGGATTTCCACTGCATGTAAGTGAAAGTACTACATCCCAACCCCCTTCCCTTAAAGGGACACTATACCCAAACATATTGTTTCATGATTAAGGATAGAGAAGATAAATTATAACAAACCTTATAATTGACATCAATTACCTATTTTCATTATTAATTTAGATATACGTTAATGAAGACATAGAAATGCACACAGTGAAGAAATTGCAGGAGGCATCTATATACAGCTACTAATCATCAGCTACCAAACACATATTGATATTTTTTACAGCAAAGAATATCAATAGAATGAAGCTACAGAAATAATAGAATGAAATTATAGTTTAATTTAGAAATTATCTTCACCTTCAAAATCATGAAGTCAAATAATTTGCTTTAATGTCCCTTTAACAACCCTAATTACTGTATATTTATAATTTGTTTAATTCATGTTTAGTTCACTATCATTAAGAATGAGGATAATGGATATTTATACCTTATGTTCACACATTCTTTAAATATATTATTAGTTATATATACCAACATGTAAATTTATATTGGATGTGAGAAACCTTGATGTACATCTTAGAAGTTAATATTAATATATGTACCGTTGAGACACAACCATGTCATGTTGTTTATTGAGCATGAATATGTCATAAACATTATAATAATACCTTTTTGGTCCATTTCAACACAGGTATTATTATATGTTTTAACAATATTACTGTACTAAAACACAACTCACATGGATGTGTATGACAATTAGATAGTAAATAACAGAGGACAAGAATTTCAAAGAAATAGAATATATTTTTTTTTTTTTAGGCCTCTTAGATGAGGGGCCTGGTGTGGGTCTTCTGCCTCTCCTGGGTTGTGTGGATACACTAGGAGTGCTGGTCACAGAGGAGATACTTGATGCCATGTCCTGCTGTTGGGTGAAATGCTCCACCAAAGCCCCCAACAGTTGATTCTGTTCCCTCCATCTTTGGTCACTTTGAATTTGCATGTCCGAGATTACACGTAGCATTTGGTTCTGATTTTGGACCATAGCTGATAGTGATGCTGCCATGTCCCTCTGCAGCTCATTCGACCTCTGTTGCAAACGGTGTTGTGTTCTATGGAACCTGTGTTGTTCCCTCTGCATATTCTGACATGTTTCTGTTAGAGTCTCACAGGTCAAAGTTTGCCTCCTCTGTAGTGAGATATATTCATCACCCATGGCAGAAGTTAAATTATCCATGGGCTCTTCATCAGCAGGGACAATATGCTCTCTTTCAATGACGTGTTCCTCAGCTGGAGGTGCCAGAACAACAACCTCAGCTGGAGGTGCCGGAACATTAACCTCAGCTGGAGGTGCAGCAACTATAACCTCTGATGGAGGTGCAGCAACAATAACCTCTGATGGAGGTGCAGCAACAATAACCTCTGATGGAGGTGCAGCAACAATAACCTCTGATGGAGGTGCAGCAACAATAACCTCTGATGGAGGTGCAGCAACAATAACCTCTGATGGAGGTGCAGCAACAATAACCTCTGATGGAGGTGCAGCAACAATAACCTCTGATGGAGGTGCAGCAACAATAACCTCTGATGGAGGTGCAGCAACAATAACCTCTGTTGGAGGTGCCGGAACATAAACAGCAGCTGGACGTGCAGGAAGAGATATCTCAGCAGGAGGTGCAGCAACAGGGATATGAGGTGGAGGTGCAGGGCGATGTATTACAGTTGGTGGAGCCCTTCCAACTGAAGATGATGGTCCAGATGTCGGGATGGACCGATAGTCCCAATGTCCGCTGGTGTGCATCCACTCAGCCTGCTGGTATACTCCTGTGGTTCCCTGATATTCTTGGGGGGGGGAAAATACATCTACCCTTTGGGGCTGGTGGGGCTCCCCCTCCAAGCCATAGGAATATTCCTCCTGCCACGGGTCCTGCCAGGTATCCTCCTCTAATGCAGGTGGCATGATATGTGGATGTTCAATGGACGCAGTCCAAGACATCTCATGCCTGGCATACTCCTGCTGTCGTATCTGTACCGGTGGTTGTGGTGGACATATATTTAGAACCGGTGTTGGGGGATTCATGGGCATAGGCACCCTGGTGACTGGAGGTTCTGTGAAGGAGTCAAATGATGAGAGTGATTAGTACAGTCACATATCTATCCATGTGGGCATACAATTTACATGCTAGGGCCTATCCACATTCTCATGTCTAACTCTATAACATGCTTGTGCACATTGAGATTTGTGATATGAGGGTTTGTAATATGCTAATTATACATGTATGTGTTTCATACAATAGTTCTGTGTACATGTCAGTGATGGAGAAAATGTGTTCTTTAAGTGACACTATGGTTGTGATGACTATGGTGTCCATTTACTGAAAGGTCTACATGTGGCTTGTGGCCTGTGTTACTCTGAGACATGTTAGTATTTCACTATTCTACCTCAGATCATGAATTTCAATGTGTTAAGTCACATTAAATGGACATGCAAAACATATTGATTATTTAATGATTCAGCTAGCCAAGCATGGAATTTAAAAAATATTGTAATTTACCTCCAGTAGCTAATATGCTTCATTATCTTGATATTCTTAGCTGATATGCATTTATTGATAGGCTCAGAAGCTGCTGATTGGTGGCTGTACATCAATGCCTCGTGTGATTGCCTCACCCAGGTGCATTGATATTTAATAAACTAAGATGTTCAAAATAATAATTAAATATAGATAATGGAAGTAAATATGGATGTTGTTTAAAAGTATATTCTCTATCTGAATAATGAAAAAAGATCTTTGTGTTTCATGTCCCTTTAATGTTAAATATCATTGTATATTTAGTTGTTAGTAATCAAAATACCATGATCCTCATTGTGTACATGAATGTGTGACAATATAGGATGTTATAACACAAATACATATAATACTAGTGTGTGGGATGTTACTCACCAGCATGCTGTGCTGATGTTGCAGTCCCTGAGTCACGAGCCCCTGGAAGGCCACGGACTGCTGTGAGGCTCAGGGACCGACGAATGAGCTCCTGCCACTCATTGTATTCTGCCTCATAGTGAGGCCCACCTCCAGTTGCCCTCTGGGAGATTGCTTCCTGGCCCATCCTCTCCTTGACCCTCCTCTTGCAATCATTCCATCTCTTCTTAAGCCCGTCAACATTCCTCCTCTGTTGGGACACTCCATTGACGGCATCCACCACCTTCTGCCAAGCATCCTTACGCCTCCGGGCAACTCCTTTGCCCTTCTCTTGTCCAAAGAGGGCATTATGGTTCTCCAGGACAGCCTGGACGAGAGCGAGGTTTTCTGCAAAACTGAAATTGGGACACCTCATACGCTCCTCGTCCTGGGCTGCCTGGCTCCCTCCCTGGGATGTCCCTGGTGTGGGTTCCTCCCTATCCTCTCCCTCCTCCCCCCTTCTATCCCCATGTGCACCCTCTATCCCTCTTCTCAGTGTGCCTGGCCTTTGGGCAACCCCACTCCCATCCTCCCTTCTGGCTCTCCCTCTCCCCACTCCGCTCACTCCCTGACGGGGACCCTGCTGCTCCTCCTGTACATAATCCTCTCCCTGCGACTCCCCTTCCCTCCTCCCCCCAGCCCTATCTCTCCCTGACATCCTCACACTACACACACTCACACACTCACACTCACTCCCACTTCAATCACACACAATCACAACCAGACACTCAGCCTTTCAAACTGTAAAAGATAAATAAAGAGTGTTGGGTGTTATCAAAAAAAAGTGTGGTGTATTTTGTATATGTGTGTATGCAAAATGTGTGCAATATGAAAAAAAGTGTAAGTAAATGTACTGGCTTAACAATCCAACCAACAATCCGACCTAACTAACTTTTGATGATGCTCCTTTCTCACTACTCTTACCACTAATCTCTCTACTCGCTGTAGTGTGCTGTAGCTCCAAGAACCAACCAAACACACTAAAGAAATGGCGGCTGCGCAGGGGTTTAAGTATGATTTTTGAATCTCGTCATTACGTGGCGCATCTCTTAGAACTGGCGTAATTTTTTACGAGTCGTAGGCAAATTTGCATAAAACTACACTTTATTGAGACTTTACGTGAACAAAAAACAGGCGCAAGTACTTGCGACGACTAAAAGGTGTATTTGCGCACATTTTGGCTGCTCGTCGGTTTTCATGACTTACGCCAGTTTAGCATCTGACGGCGGTGAATATTGGATAGCTCGAGTTGCGAGCTGAAACTGCGGGCGACGCGGGTTACCTCGCTTGCGCCGAAAACTACGACCTATATCGGATCGCGCCCCAAGTCGGGAAAGTTGGCCGTCCTTCCCCAGACCGGAGCCGGAGGTAAAATCTCTTGTGAGCTGCTGGTGAAACGCTGCCCCCTGCAGACTCGCGGCCAATCGGCTGCCAGCAGGGGGTTGTCAATCAACCGAATCGTACTTGATCATGTTGAATTGTGGCGCTCTCTGTCCTCTTCCTCAGAGCAGGCGGACAGCTTATGGAGCAGCGTTCTTAAGACCGCTGCTCCATAACTTGTGTTTCTGGCGAGTCTGAAGGCTCGCTAGAAACACGGGGCGTCAAGCTCCATACTGAGCTTGATAGATATGCTCCATAGTGTGTTTGTTTTACTACTATGTGGAGAATATGTTGAAAGCTTATAAATGGAAATAATTTGTTCTCTATTATCTCTCTGTTTTTAACCCCTGTATATAAATGTTGGGTATGTAGGGGCCACATCAGTTTGTTTATGCTGCTTTTCTCTAACCTTTCATAGGAAGAGGTTACAGTTTCGGTGATAAATCCCCTGGTGCTAAATGTGCACTCTCACACCATTAATAATGTATGTTTCAGTCTTAACAAATCTGCTTCACTAATTGTTACTATCTGGGAGCCAAGGCAGATATAAGCGAGTTTTAATAAGACTTGACTGGCCTTCCCCAGCTTTCTGCACAGCGCAGCTGTTTCATCTTGTTTATTCCTCACAGCCTCTTGAGTCATTTGAACATCAGGGATTTGTCTGTTTGAAACAAAACCTCAAAGAGGAAATCAGCCAACACAGAGCTGTGAAGGAGGCAGTCTGATCTGCTTGATGCTAATGTGAGATGTGAAAAGTTCCTAGGCTGAAATCTGATGAGGCAAAGTAGGAAACTGACACTAATATCATAAACCTGTATCATCATCTGGGTATAAAAACACAAGGGACTGTCTATTAGGGGCACTATCTGTGTATTAGAATCAAATTACTTATCATAAACTCCTTTGTATACTAGTTATGCTCATTTCTTTAGAATTTAATTTAGAGTTTAATTAAGTGTTTATCCAGGTGGCGAGAAGTCTTCATCCAGGCAGCGACACCTTCATCCATCTTGGGGACATCTTCTATCTTCATCACGGCAGCGGGGAGCTATCCTGGAAGCCGATACCATCCTGCACGAAGTGTCTGATTTGAACAGTCAATAGGATTTCAGTATCTCTCATCCTATGTTTTGAAAAGATAATAGGATTTCAGAAGCTCTCATCCTATTAGCTGATTTGAATTTGAAGAATCAAATCAGACAATAGGAATGCAAAGTACGCCATATTGAAATGGCTACCATGCATTGAAGCTTCAGTGTACGGCGGTGACCGTACGAAGAGTACGATCCGTGCAGGATGGCATCAGCTTCAAGGATAGCTCCGCGCCGCCGGGATGAAGATAGAAGACGTGCCCGAGATGGATGAAGGTGTCGACGTCTGGAGGAAGACTTCTAACCACCTGGATGAAAATGGATGTCTGGAATTCAGGAAACGTGAGTAGATTTTATGGGGATAGTGTTAGATTTTTTTTTCTAATTTTTTTGGGTGTTTTTTTTTTGGGTTAGGGCTTTGGGCAATTGTAAAAGAGCTGAATTCCCCTTTAAGGGCAGTAAAAGAGCTGAATGCCCTTTTAAGATAAAAATACATTACATAATACAGTTACACTCATATTAACACCATCTAATAAATATACATTACACAGTACAGTTACACTCATAATAAAACTGTCTAATAAATATACATTACACAATACAGTTACACTCATAATAACACCATCTAATAAATATACATTACACAGTACAGTTACACTCATATTAACACCATCTAATAAATATACATTACACAGTACAGTTACACTCATAATAAAACTGTCTAATAAATATATATTACACAGTACAGTTACACTCATATTCAGACCATCTAATAAATATACATTACACAGTACAGTTACACTCATAATAACACTGTCTAATAAATATACATTACACAGTACAGTTACACTCATATTAACACTATCTAATAAATATACATTACATAGTACAGTTACTCATATTAACACTGTCTAATAAATATACATTACATAGTACAGTTACACTCATATTTACACTGTCTAATAAATATACATTACACAGTACAGTTACACTCATATTAACACTGTCTAATAAATATACATTACATAGTACAGTTACACTCATAATAACACTGTCTAATAAATATACATTACATAGTACAGTTACTCATACTAACACTGTCTAATAAATATACATTACATAGTACAGTTACTCATATTAACACTGTCTAATAAATAGACATTACACAGTTCAGTTACACTCATATTAACACTCTCTTATAAATATACATTACACAGTACAGTTACACTCATATTAACACTGTCTAATAAATATACATTACAAAGTACAGTTACACTCATAATAACACTGTCTAATAAATATAAATTACATAGTACAGTTACACTCATAATAACACTGTCTAATAAATATAAATTACACAGTACAGTTACACTCATAATAACACCATCTAATAAATATACATTACACAGTACAGTTACACTCATATTAACACTGTCTAATAAATATACATTACACAGTACAGGTACACTCATATTAACACTGTCTAATAAATATACATTACACAGTACAGTTACACACATAATAACACTGTCTAATAAATATACATTACATAGTACAGTTACACACATATTAACACTGTCTAATAAATATACATTACACAGTACAATTACACTCATATTAACACTGTCTAATAAATATACATTACACAGTACAGTTATACTCATAATAACACTGTCTAATAAATATACATTACACAGTACAGGTACACTCATATTAACACTGTCTAATAAATATACATTACACAGTACAGTTACACTCATAATAACACTGTCTAATAAATATACATTACATAGTACAGTTACACACATATTAACAGTGTCTAATAAATATACATTACACAGTACAATTACACTCATATTAACACTATCTAATAAATATACATTACACAGTACAGCTACACTCATAATAACACTGTCTAATAAATATACATTATATAGTACAGTTACACACATAATAACACTGTCTAATAAATATACATTACACAGTACAGTTACACTCATAATAACACTGTCTAATAAATATACATTATATAGTACAGTTGCACACATATTAACACTGTCTAATAAATATACATTACACAGTACAGTTACACTCATAATAACAATGTCTAATAAATATACATTACATAGTACAGTTACACTCATATTAGCACTGTCTAATAAATATACATTACACAGTACAGTTACACTCATAATAACACTTTCAAATAATATACATTACACAGCACAGTTACACTCATATTAACACTGTCTAATAAATATACAATACACAGTACAGTTACACTCATATTAACACTGTCTAATAAATATACAATACACAGTACAGTTACACTCATATTAACACTGTCTAATAAATATACATTACACAGTACAGTTACACTCATATTAACACTGTCTATTAAATAAACATTACATAGTACATTTACACTTATATTAACACTGTCTAATAAATAAACATTACATAGTACAGTTACACTCATATTAACACTGTCTAATAAATATACATTACACAGTACAGTTACACTCATATTAACATTGTCTAATAAATATACATTACACAGTAATGTTACACTCATATTAACACTGTCTAATAAATATACATTACACAGTACAGTTACACTCATATTAACACTGTCTAATAAATATACATTACATAGTACAGTTACACTCATAATAACACTGTCTAATAAATATACATTACACAGTACAGTTGCACTCATATTAACACTGTCTAATAAATATACATTACACAGTACAGTTACACTCATATTAACACTGTCTAATAAATATACATTACACAGTAACATTACACTCATATTAACACTGTCTAATAAATATACATTACACAGTACAGTTACACTAATAATAACACTGTCTAATAAATATACATTACACAGTACAGTTACACTCATATTAACACTGTCTAATAAATATACATTACACAGTACAGTTACACTCATAGTAACACTGTCTAATAAATATACATTACACAGTGCAGTTACACTCATATTAACACTGTCTAATAAATATACATTACACAGTGCAGTTACACTCATATTAACACTGTCTAATAAATATACATTACACAGTACAGTTACACTCATATTAACTCTGTCTAATAAATATACATTACACAGTACAGTTACACTTATAATAACACTGTCTAATAAATATGCATTACACAGTACAGTTACACTCATAATTTCACTGTCTAATAAATATACATTACATAGTACAGTTACACTCATAATAACACTGTCTAATAAATATACATTACACAGTACAATTACAATTATGATAACACTGTCTAATAAATATACATTACACAGTACAGTTACACTCATAATTTCACTGTCTAATAAATATACATTGCACAGTACAGTCACACTCATAATAACACTGTCTAATAAATATACATTACACAGTACAGTTACACTCATATTCATACTATCTAATAAATATACATTACACAGTACAGTTACACTCATATTAACACTGTCTGATAAATATACATTACACAGTACAGTTACACTCATATTAACACTGTCTAATAAATATACATTACACAGAAACGTTACACTCATATTAACACTGTCTAATAAATATACATTACACAGTACAGTTACACTAATAATAACACTGTCTAATAAATATACATTACACAGTACAGTTGCACTTATATTAACACTGTCTAATAAATATACATTTCATAGGGCGTGACTCTGGGCAGCTCCTTGAATGGACGCAATATCAGTTGCTCTGAGTGAGACATTAATATTTTGCCTTCTATTAATGTTTATGAGGCTCTCCCATCTACCTCTCCCTGATAATTAGACTCTGATTACAAAGAGGAATCAAATGATACCACAACATTGGGACTACCACACTTAATAACTGATCCGGAGAGTTGAGGCCTAAGGCAGTCACTTCAGTGAGAGGCTCTCAACACCCCCCCCCGGTACCTTGTAAGCCGGGTATGCAGTGCGTAGACACTGAAAACTTCAATAACATGGAACCTGAGGCAGCTTTACTAATCGAGGAGATCTGTAACCTCCTGAATGAACATTTCTTACAACTCACAGAAAAGATGGCGGCAGCTTGGGCATCCGAAGGGAACCTTACTAAAGATGAATCTGTTTTAACAAATGCAAAACGAACAGGGGACCCTGAGCCCTCCACACACTGTGTATATCTGAGCCCGCCGGGTATACAGCATGATAGCGGTACCTCAACAAACAAGGTGCAGACCGTCGACAGTGGGACCCTAGCAAGGACTGCCGCATGTACTTCCTTATCAGCCGAGCAGGGACTAGATCCCGCTTCCACACACAATGGAGAGGCAGCTACCCCTAAATCTGTAGCAATTTCTATAGCGCAGAACCCCTCACTGGTCAACGGCTCCCAACCAGTCCAGCAGCAACAGATTGCAAGGGGAGGTAAACCTAAGATGTATAGAGGGACGGCTGCAGGGAGGGAGAAGCCAAGTATGGGAACGGCATATGCGCAAGATGGCACCGCTCCGCCACCTCAGATGCCTCGGCCCCAGACAGTCAGAATGAGAGTGACCCGCCAGGCTGCACAGACAGTGTGGCCACCCTGGATATGCGCTACAGACATTTGCAAACTTAGTCCTACCTTGGAGACACCCCCCGGTTTGAAGGTCCAGTGCGGTCATGGAGACAAGCTAGAAGTGCTCAGCCTGCGAGCAGCGTTCCGGCGGAGCTACTATGGAGGTCGGATCAGACTCTGGGGATGCTGGAGCTGCTCACCACATAGAGACACAGCCGAGTTAACTTGGGCTCTTTCTGAATATGCGGGAAACAGTGCAGCCGTGGTGATTGAGGGACACCAATCCAATGCGTGTTTACCCTTTCTACATACAAAGTGCAACTCTCTGGGCTGTGTAGGTGAAATCTTTGCTCTGGGACAGATAGCAAGACAGCCAACTTGGAAAGTATCGGGTGAGCACGCTATCAAACTAAGCTTGTACTCCGGTGGGACAGTCCGATTTCTGAACTGGTCCATTAACTCTACCTTCACTTTTCATTTCAAAGCCGGTGTAGGGTGACTTTAATTTAAGTGTAGTACTATTGTGCAGGGGAAAATTTTGGTCATTCTCCTAGAGGATAAGAAAATCCTCCTGAGAAGGACTTTACTGGACTCTTATTAGATTACATTAATGATAAAGTTCTTAAAGTGTCTGTTAAATCTGGGGTACCTGTGTTCTTTATTTAACGCTGCTATTTGCCTGCACAAGTAGTCAGTTCTGGGGTTTGTTTTTTTTTTTCTCACCGCTGTTGTTTTTGTCTCTTAGAACTAGTTCATATGTTAGTATCTACTATCTACGTAGAGGAGTATGTTAATTATGGGGCGTGGCTTTCTCCTCCACAGATATAAACTCGCTAACGTGTTTATGCACTCAGCTTAGATTAGTATAGGTAAACATTGTATTTTGAGAGCATTTGGTTTTTTATCTCCCCTACTCATTGCAGCACATTGTATAACTTCCCTACCCAATCTGCCTTTGGTACTCCTAGTTAACTACTATGTTGAGGTCGCTTTTAATACATAAAGCCATATGGGGTGGACTGGTATTCAGGGTAGTTTTTCCTTATTAATATTGTATACCCTATCCTGGAGTGATACTCTATCTACATAGTGAAACACATGGCAATCCATATATATATTTTACGTCTCAACTACCATAATAGCCATTTATATATATCAGAGTGGTGGAAGTGCATCCCTAGCTTAGTCTACCCGCATTTCTTTCCCAATACCTGCAACATGAGATTGTGTTCTTATAGAGCCGCCAGCCAATACTTAGAAATTCAAAATTACTTTACAGGTCTCCAGTCTCAGTTTTACTATATCATGCCTCAGTGCCCTGGGAATTCCTGTTGTTAACATTTATATTTACTGTTGTCATGTTTTAATAGTGTTCTGGAGGTCCATAAGTGGCCTCATGTTATTATAATCCCCTTAATGTTCAATTTATCTGTCTTGGGGGTCCAAAAGTGGCCTCATTAGTCTGAAGGGGACTGGAAAATTTTGAGGATTGACACGTGACATTTGCTTTTTTGCATAACAGGTATCTCTTTATTGCAGTTAATATTTACTCTGATAATTCATTGTTATATAGGACATATGTCTGTATCTACTCTACTATAAGCAACCTGTATATATATCGTCAACACTCAAAAAAAAAAAAAAAAAAAAAAAAAAAAAAAAAAAATATACATTTCATAGTACAGTTACACTCATATTAACACTGTCTAATAAATATATATTACATAGTACAGTTACACTCATATTAACACTGTCTAATAAATATACATTACATAGTACAGTTACACTCATATTAACACTGTCTAATAAATATACATTACAGTACAGTTACACACATATTAACACTGTCTAATAAATATATATTACATAGTACAGTTACACTCATATTAACACTGTCTAATAAATATATATTACACAATACAGTTACACTCATATTAACACTGTCTAATAAATATACATTACATAGTACAGTTACACTCATATTAACACTGTCTAATAAATATACATTACATAGTACAGTTACACTCATATTAACACTATCTAATAAATATACATTACATAGTACAGTTACACTCATATTAACACTGTCTAATAAATATACATTACATAGTACAGTTACACTCATATTAACACTATCTAATAAATATACATTACACAGTACAGTTACACTCATATTAACACTGTCTAATAAATATACATTACACAGTACAGTTACACTCATAATAACATTGTCTAATAAATATACATTACATAGTACAGTTATACTCATATTAACACTGTCTAATAAATATACATTACACAGTACAGTTACACTCATATTAACACTGTCTAATAAATTTACATTACATAGTACAGTTACACTCATATTAACACTGTCTAATAAATATACATTACATAGTACAGTTACACTCATATTAACACTATCTAATAAATATACATTACACAGTACAGTTACACTCATATTAACACTGTCTAATAAATATACATTACACAGTACAGTTACACTCAGAATAACACTATCTAATAATTATACATTACATAGTACAGTTACACTCATATTAACACTGTCTAATAAATATACATTACATAGTATAGTTACACTCATATTAACACTGTCTAATAAATATACATTACACAGTACAGTTACACTCATATTAAAACTGTCTAATAAATATACATTACATAGTATAGTTACACTCATATTAACACTGTCTAATAAATATACATTACACAGTACAGTTACACTCATATTAAAACTGTCTAATAAATATACATTACACAGTACAGTTACACACATAATAACACTGTCTAATAAATATACATTACATAGTACAGTTACACTCATATTAACACTATCTAATAGATATACATTACACAGTACAGTTACACTCATATTAACACTGTCTAATAAATATACATTACGTAGTACAGTTACACTCATATTAACACTGTCTAATAAATATACATTACACAGTACAGTTACACTCATAATAACATTGTCTAATAAAAATACACATTACATAGTACAGTTACACTCATATTAACACTGTCTAATAAATATACATTACATAGTACAGTTACACTCATATTAACACTGTCTAATAAATATACATTACATAGTACAGTTACACTCATAATAACACTGTCTAATAAAAATACATTACACAGTACAGTTACACTCGTATTAACACTGTCTAATAAATATACATTACATAGTACAGTTACACTCATATTAACACTGTCTAATAAATATACATTACACAGTACAGTTACACTCATATTAACACTATCTAATAAATATACATTACACAGTACAGTTACACACATAATAACACTATCTATTAAATATACATTACATAGTACAGTTACACTCATATTAACACTGTCTAATAAATATACATTACACATTACAGTTACACTCATATTAACACTGTCTAATAAATATACATTACACAGTACAGTTACACTCATATTAACACTGTCTAATAAATATACATTACACAGTACAGTTACACTCATAGTAACACTGTCTAATAAATATACATTACACAGTACAGTTACACTCATAATAACACTGTCTAATAAATATACATTACATAGTACAGTTACACTCATTATAACACTGTCTAATAAATATACATTACACAGTACAGTTACACTCATATTAACACTGTCTAATAAATATACATTACACAGTACAGTTACACTCATAATAACACTGTCTAATAAATATACATTACACAGTACAGTTACACTCATAATAACACTCTCTAATAAATATACATTACACAGTACAGTTACACTCATAATAACACTGTCTAATAAATATACATTACATAGTACAGTTACACTCATATTAACACTGTTTAATAAATATACATTACACAGTACAGTTACACTCATAATAACACTGTCTAATAAATATACATTACACAGTACAGTTATACTCATA
>NC_069501.1:1282746301-1282776301 GCF_027579735.1 Bombina bombina | reverse complement strand
AAAATAAATCCTAATATAGCTACAATATAAATTATAATTATATTATAGCTATTTTAGGATTAATATTTATTTGACAGGCAACTTTGTAATTATTTTAACCAGGTACAATAGCTATTAAATAGTTAAGAACTATTTAATAGCTACCTAGTTAAAATAATTACAAAATTACCTGTAAAATAAATCCTAACCTAAGTTACAATTAAACCTAACACTATACTATCATTAAATTAATTAAATAAAATACCTACAATTACCTACAATTAAACCTAACACTACACTATCAATAAATAAATTAAATACAATTCCTACAAATAACTACAATGAAATAAACTAACTAAAGTACAAAAAATAAAAAAGAACTGTTACAAAAAATAAAAAAATATTTACAAACATAAGAAAAATATTACAACAATTTTAAACTAATTACACCTACTCTAAGCCCCCTAATAAAATAACAAAGACCCCCAAAATAAAAAATGCCCTACCCTATTCTAAATTACTAAAGTTCAAAGCTCTTTTACCTTACCAACCCTGAACAGGGCCCTTTGCGGGGCATGCCCCAAGAAGTTCAGCTCTTTTGCCTGTAAAAAAAAAACATACAATACCCCCCCCGCAACATTACAACCCACCACCCACATACCCCTAATCTAACCCAAACCCCCCTTAAATAAACCTAACACTAAGCCCCTGAAGATCTTCCTACCTTATCTTCACCATACCAGGTTCACCGATCCGTCCTGAAGAGCTCCTCCGATGTCCTGATCCAAGCCCAAGCGGGGGGCTGAAGAGGTCCATGATCCGGCTGAAGTCTTCATCCAAGCGGGAGCTGAAGAGGTCCATGATCCGGATGAAGTCTTCATCCATGCGGGAGCTGAAGAGGTCCATGATCCGGATGAAGTCTTCTATCAACGGCATCTTCAATCTTCTTTCTTCGGGAGCCATCATCTTCCATCCGACGCGGAACATCCTCTTCTCCCGACGCCTACTAGCCGAATGACGGTTCCTTTAAGGGACGTCATCCAAGATGGCGTCCCTCGAATTCCGATTGGCTGATAGGATTCTATCAGCCAATCGGAATTAAGGTAGGAATATTCTGATTGGCTGATGGAATCAGCCAATCAGAATCAAGTTCAATCCGATTGGCTGATCCAATCAGCCAATCAGATTGAGCTCGCATTCTATTGGCTGTTCCGATCAGCCAATAGAATGCAAGCTCAATCAATGGTGTGTATTTCACAAAAAATTCAACTCCTAAAAAAATGTACAATATAAATCAAGTGATACAGTGTTATTTCTATTGAAAATGGATAGAATATAATCAGAAAATATATGAAAAACAATACAAACGATTTCACAAATAGTGCAGAGTCATTGATAGATAGATGCAATTGTTGAAATCAATAATTCTGGAAGGCTGCTCCACTCCAAACCGGTGGTAAGTCGGTAGAACTGAAAAAATAGAAAGCAAAGAGAGAGAGCGCCTGATGGTGTAATATCGTCAAGATCAAGAAAGGTACAGGTAAAGGCTCACTGGCAGTTACCTGATGAAACGGCCAGTGAGCTTATATCGGCCGAGAAACGCGTTGTTATAGCTCTTAAATAAAACCCTTTTTATTATTTTTACTTAACAGTTTGTCCGCTGACTTCCTTTTTTTAATTTGCTTTCTTTAAAAATATTTTTTAGTCACTCACTTTTAGTGGCTTACTATTTTATATGCACCTTGTTTTCTGAGGCCTGTGACGAGCCGCAGGTGCATATTTGGGGTGTGTTCACGGCATACCTTGAGGATCCATTTTCTACAGCTAACAGCCCAGCTATAGCTGAATATTCAGCACACACGCCGGTAGCAGAGGACAAGCCTAAACCGATAACAGCTACAGCCACCAACTACAGCTATTAACTATCAGCGCGCTGACTGCTGTATGAAGGTCAGCCTGCCTTAATGCACTACTTGGGAGTGCCAACTCCATTGTGAGTATACACCTTGCTGACCCTGTACCCTTTGCTGTGTCCATTTCGGTTTCAGACGATATTGCACTATTGGTCTTCTGTGTTTGTGTTTCTATCACTACAGATTTCTGATACGACCACCATAGATTCAGTGTACTGACTGCTGTATAAAGGTCAGCCCGCCTATATGCACTACTTGCGAGTGCCAAGCTCTTTGTGAGTATCCATTTGGCAGAGATTTTTTTACCTGTACCTTTCTTGATCTTGACGATATTACACCATCAGGCGCTCTTTCTCTTTGCTTTCCATTTATAGCATCCCACTTTTTTCTTCAGCCAAGTTTGTTTATCATTTTTTATCATTTATATATGTGTTTGTGTGTGTGTATATATATATATATATATATATATATATATATATATATATATATATATATATATATATATAAAAAACAGTATCTCACAAAAGAGAGTACACCCCTCATATTTTTGTAAATAGTTTATTATATCTTTTCATGTGACAATACTGAAGAAATGACACTTTGCTACAATGTTAAGTAGTGAGTGTACAGCCTGTATAACAGTGTAAACTTGCTGCACCCTCAAAATAACTCAAAACACAGCCATTAATGTCTAAACCGTTGGCAACAAAAGTGAGTACACTCCTAAGTGGAAATGTCCAATATGGGCCCAATTAGCCATTTTCCCTCCCCAGTGTCACGTTAGTATTACAAGGTCTCAGGTGTTAAATTTGGTGTTCTCGCTCTCACACTCTCTCATACTGGTCACTGGAAGTTCAACATGGCACCTCATGGCAAAGAACTCTAAGGATTTAAAAAAATTTGTTGTGCTCTACAAAAATATGGCCTATGCTATAAGAAGATTGCCAAGACCCTGAAACTGAGCTGCAGCATGGTGGGCAAGACCATACAGCAGTTTCACAGGACAGGTTCCACTCAGAACAGGCCTCGCCATAGTCGACCAAAGAAGTTGAGTGCATGTGCTCAGCGTCATATCCAGAAGTTGTCTTTGGGAAATAGATGTATTTTGCTGCAGAGGTTGAAGGGGTGGGGGGTCAGTCTTTCAGTGCTCAGACCATACGCTGCACACTGCATCAAATTGGTCTGCATGGATGTAGTCCATGAAGGAAGCCTCTTTTAAAGATGATGCTCAAGAAAGCCTGCAAACAGTTTGCTGAAGACAAGGAGACTAAGGACATGAATTACTGGAACCATGTCCTGTGGTCCATTGAGACCAAGATAAACTTACCTGGTTCAGATGGTGTCAAGCGTGTGTGGCGTTAACCAGGTGAGGGGTACAAAGACAAGTGTGTCTTGCCTACAGTTATGCATGGTGGTGGCAGTGTCATGGTCTGGGCCTGCATTAGTGCTGCCGGCACTGGGGAGCTACAGTTCATTAACGGAACCATGAATGCCAACATGTACTGTGACTTACTGAAGCAAAGCATGATCCCCTACCTTCAGAGACTGGGCCACAGGGCAGTATTCCAACATGATTATGACCCCAAACACACCTCCAAGATGATCACTGTCATAAAGAAGCTGAGGGTAAAGGTGATGGACTTGCCAAGCATGTCTCCAGACCTAAACCCTATTGAGCATCTGTGGGGCATCCTCAAATGGAAGGTGGGGGAGTTCAAGGTCTCTAACATCCACCAGCTCTGTGATGTTGTCATGGAGGAGTGGAAGAGGACTCCAGTGGCAACCTGTGAAGCTTTGATGAACTCCATGCCCAAGAGGGTTAAGGCAGTGCTGTAAAATAATGGTGGCCACACAAAATCTTGACACTTTGGGCCCAATTTTGACATTTCCACTTAGGGGTGTACTCACTTTTGTTGCCAACGGTTTAGATATTAATGGCTGTGTGTTGAGTTATTTTGAGGGGTCAGCACATTTACACTGTTATACAGGCTGTACACTCACTACTTTACATTGCAGCAAAGTGTAATTTCTTCAGTGTTGTCACATAAAAAGATATAATAAAACATTTACAAAAATGTGAGGGGTGTACTCACTTTTGTGAGATACTGTGTATATATATATATATATATATATATATATATATATATATATATATATATATATATATATATATATATATATATATATATATATATATAAATCCTCCAAGAAGAGATAAGCACAGTCTTACAATACCACATCAGCCAGGGTGCACTCCAGATAAAACATGTAGATTCCTGGTTTGAAAGAAGGCACTCACTGGTCTTTAACAAAGCAGTTTTTTTAATTTCATCCAATTAAATATTAGAAGCAAATGTATCCATAACGTTTCGGTGTTGCTATGACACCTTTGTCAAATGATCTCCAAATACAAATGTCATAAAATCATCGTGTCCCCAAAGTAGAAAAAGTCGCTAACAATATACATATACTACCCACCTTATATACAAACATTTAGGAGTGTTCCCGCTCCGTGATTCACAGCCTTTACCCCTGACGTCACCATGCTCAAACGTGAGCAGGGTGCGTCAGTGGGGTCCGATTGGCTGTTAGTTCCCATGGCAACTGCATATACACTACCTACAGAGTAAGCCCAATCAGTGCTACAAAACCGCCCCTACCAATGTCAACACGCTAAAGCGTGAACATGACATAACAGTATTGGCTGTTTGGCTGCCGATTACCATGGTAACTATAAAACCAAAAACATACCGTGTAAGCCGAAAGTCAGAGGGTGTATGTGTGTGTGTGTAAGTTCAATCACCAGCTTAAAATTAAAGCACAGTCTTGTAAGGCACAACAGTGCTCTAATGTTTCAGACCCATTAAATTAGTTTTATTGCGAACGAACAGAACACCAGCATATCACACCTGAGACTAAAAGGCTTAAGTTACAGTGAATAAAAACAAAGGCTACTTTGCAACACCACCTATGTCTAAAATTTACATCAAAATATAATGTTGTTGACAATTCATTCGCTGATACATTTTTTCCAAATCATAGGTATGCATAAGTTACTCTCTACTATATACAGCTATCATGTACATTATTCCCACCCTCCTTCATGCCTCTTGATGTAAGTAGAAACCAGTGTGTACCCACTAGAATGAAAATTCATGTAGGATCCTGGTATATGTAGCTGCATATTGGAGTGGTAGATTGAAACATTTCTGTGGTCAGTCTATGGGTTATTTTGTATAAAATGTTCCAAAGTCCAGATAGGTATTGAGTCCCTTGGGTATAACAGTGTCCAATAGATGAATCCATTTAGTCTCTCTCTGGAGAAGTCGATTTGCTCTATCGCCAACTCTGGGTAATGGTGGGATGTGATCTATCACCATGGTTTTCATGCTAGAAATACTATGTCTATATTGCACGAAATGGCGTGCTACTGGCTGATCCAAATCGCCTGTTTTTAGGGCTTCCCGGATGGCACACCGATGGTTTGCCATCCTATCCCTGAAGCTTGTGATTGTTTTTCCAATATATACCAGGGAGCACGGGCAAACCAACATGTATATAACATGTGTGCTGGTGCAGGTAAGTCGATGGCGAATGGTGAAACGCTTGTTAGTATGAGGATGTTGAAACGTTTTTCCCTTCATCATGCTGTTGCAAATTGTGCAACCACCGCATGTAAAGCAACCTTTGCTTGAGGGTTTCAACCATGTTTCCTTCTGATAACAGCTGACAGGATCAGTTTTCACCAGCAAATCTCGCAAATTTTCCGCCCGCCTGTGCACCATTCGTGGTGGCCTGGTACCATAAAAAGGAAGCGTCGTATCAGTCTCCAGGATTGCCCAATGTTTGCGTACGGATCTTGATAGTTCGCCACTCATTGGAGTGTATGTGCTTATAAAATTCTGTTGTGATGTGGTATTGTCCTTTAATTTTCTAGCAGTTGTGGTTACACCATCCAACAGCTCATGTCTAATACCCTGGACCATCTTAACATCATAACCCCTTCTTATCAACTTCATCTCCATCTCGTCAAGTTGTTCCAACATAGTGGGTACATCACTGTTGTTACGGATGACCCTAGTGAGCTGTGATTTTACTATACCTGTTTTTTGATGTCTCGGGTGGAAGCTATTAGCTTCCAATAGTGAATTACGGTCGGTTATTTTAGTAGATAATGATGTACCGAAAACACATTGTTCATCATTCTGGACCTTAAAAATATTAAGGTCCAAAAAATTAACCCCTACCTCACTATATTCAAGCTTAAATCTGATGGGACAGTCCATGGAGTTCAAACATGACACCCATTGCTCCAATTCTGTTTCATTGCCCCTCCACACCAGGAACACGTCATCAATATAACGTACGTAATACCTGATGTGGGGATCAGCATATGGTTTCATGGCCTGCTGCTCATACCATGCCATGTACAAATTAGCATATGAGGGTGCCATGTTTGAACCCATGGCTGTCCCAGAGATTTGCAAATAATAATCACGTTCAAACTTGAAGTAGTTTTTATCAAGGCACAACATTACCAATTCGCATAAAAACTCAACAGGTGGACCCTCATACAAGGGATTGCCAGTCACCATGTACTTGACAGCCCCCACACCTCCCTCATGAGGGATAGAGGTTTAAAGGCAGTCAACGTCCATGGTGACCAGAATATCATCAGAATGTAGGTCAATGTAACTCCCAAGGGTTTGTATAAGACTCGCCGAGTCCTGTAAGTATGCCTTTAACTACTGGTTGCAGATGATAGTCAATAAACATGGATAGACTGGATAATAAAGAATCTCTGGCAGACACAATTGGTCTGTCAGGGGGATTTTCAAGAGTCTTGTGCACCTTAGGCAACAAATATAAAACTGGAATGTTTGGGTATTCAGTTATCAAGAAATAAGCCTCATGTTCGGTTAGTATCCCTGACTCTAAACCAATTTGAATCTGCTGATCAATGATTCTTTTGTAAGTAGCCATTGGATTGCCCCTAAGATTCAGATACACTTTGTTATCTGAAAGTTGGCGCAGAGCTTCCGCTCTATAGTCATTATAATTTTGTAAAACTATGGAGCTCCCCTTATCCGCAGGGTGGATAATGATTGCATTATCATTGCTCAAGGTTTTAATGGCTAATCTTTCATCAGCATTTAGATTAGGGTACACAGTACTTAGTTTAGAATTATTGATGTCATGACTTATCATTCTTGTGAAGCCCCTAATAGAATAATGAGAATTAGGGGGTTCAAATTATGATGGTTTCTTGAATGTGGACATAGGTCCCATAGTCTCATTCTTAAAGAAATCTTTTAGTTTTAATTGTCTCTGAAACTTATGAACCTCTACCATGGTGTTAAATATATCACACTTTGGTGTAGGTATGAATGAGAGGCCACAATTAAGTACAGAAATTTCAGCTTCACTTAATTCCCTCGAACTAAGATTGAAAATTATGTTTACTTTTTCTTCAATTGTTTTTTTCTTGTGTCCCCCTCGCCTACTGTGTGGTCATCTCTTTCTTTTGTATCTTTCTGGCCTGGTAATGGCGACTTGGCCGTGGATCTCGTGGCTACCCCAGAAAAAGGCTGTTGTTGTGGGACCCCCTTCGTATTAACCTCTGTGTTTTTGTTACCAGATGATTCCCCACCACTGCTATCCACAATACTCAATGTATTTCTAGTACGTGTATTTCTACGCTTATACCTGGGCAGTTCATCTTTACCATATAACCAACGGTAAACAAGTTTCTCTCTATATATAGAGTTTGATTTGGAAATGGCACACTCAAATCCAGCAACCACCTGGTGCACTGCCATATAAACAAACAGCAAACATGAGTGATGAATCCTAACGGATGATATCCGTGTTCCCAGAGACTTCACAAAGCAGGCACAGCAGGATTTTTGATCCGTTTATTGTCACAAGAAAAAACAAACGTTTCAGCCCTCACATGGGCTTTTTTCAATGGTAGCGAAAAGCCAAAACGGACATACCAAACAGAACCCACACCCACGTAAAAATACCCACCTCCCCACAATGTGAACCAATCAGCACACCCAAGCGGCACACACCCACACGTAACGCACAACAATACAACAGCATAGAAAGCACCGTCATTAGACGTCAGTGACGAAGGCGCACGAGCTCCGCCCTCAGTGATTTCAGAAATGCAGATTTACTAAACAGTCACAGCACATAGCCATGCCTTTATGCAGTACGCGTAGGATGTGGGCGGGGCCACCTGCGGCATGCTGACATGATCTGAAACACAAGTGTCAACCGTGATATAGTAAGTATATAACTAATACTATAAATACAAATGAAGGGAACATAATTGCTAGGTATCATCTATATCTAACATTGTAATCAAGGCCAGTGCTCATAACCATCTATACCCCAAAGTATCAAAGCGATGACACACAGGCACCCAGGGCATACATGCCCATCAATAGATGTATCATATGAGCCCCCAACAGAGGGGTATGTGAACACTATTGCCTAGATTAAGAGTTTTGTCGGTAAAGACCCACGTAGCTAACGCTGTTTTTTTTTCCAGCGCACCCTTCCAACAACGCTGGTATTTAGAGTTGTCTGAGGGGCTACGTTAGGCTCAAAAAAGGGTGCATTGAGCCTAACTTAGCTCCACTTCAACCCTCAATACCAGCGTTGCTTATGGTAGCGGTAAGCTGGGAAAACGTGCTCGTGCACGATATCCCCATAGGATACAATGGGGCTGAGCTGGCTGAAAAAAAACTAACACCTGCAAAAAAGCAGCGTTCAGCTCCTAACACAGCCCCATTGTTTCCTATGGGGAAACACTTTCTAAGTCTGCACCTAACACCCTAACATGAACCCCGAGTCAAAACACCCCTAATCTTACACTTGTTAACCCCTAATCTGCCGCCCCCGTTATGGCTGACCCCTGCATATTATTATTAACCCCTAATCTTCCGATCCGGACACCGCCGCCACCTACATTATCCCTATGAACCACTAATCTGCTGCCCCTAACATCGCCGACCCCTAAATTATATTTATTAACCCCTAATCTGCCACCCCAATGTCGCCTCTACCTACCTACAATTATTAACCCCTAATATCCCGCCCGCACCGTAGCCACTACTTTAATAAAGTTATTAACCCCTAAACATAACTCTAACCCTAACCCTAACACACCCCTAACATAAATATAATTTATATTAAACTAAATAATATTCCTAAATTTAACTAAATTATTCCTATTTAAAACTAAATACTTACCTATAAAATAAACCCTAAGATAGCTACAATGTAATTAATAATTATATTGTAGCTATTTTAGAATTTATATTTATTTTACAGGCAACTTTGAATTTATTTTAACTAGGTACAATAGCTATTAAATAGTTAATAACTATTTAATAGCTACCTACTTAAAATAACTACAAAATTACCTGTAAAATAAATCCTAACCTAAGTTACAATTAAACCTAACACTACACTATCATTACATTAATTAAATAAATTACCTACAATTACATAAAATAAAATACAATAAAATAAACTATTCTATAATACAAAAACAAACAAACACTAAATTACAAAAAATAAAAAAGAATTACAAGCAGTTTAAACTAATTACACCTAATCTAAGCCCCCTAATAAAATAAAAAAGCCCCCCAAAATAAAAAATTCCCTAACCTATTCTAAAATAGAAAGTAATCAGCTCTTTTACCAGCCCTTAAAAATGCTTTTTGCGGGGCCTTGCCCCAAAGTAAATCAGCTCTTTTGCATGAAAATAAAAATACAATGCCCCCCCAACATTACAACCCACCACCCACATACCCCTACTCTAACCCACCCAAACCCCCCTTAAAAAAACCTATCGCTAACCCCCTGAAGATCTCCCTACCTTGAGTCGTCTTCACTCAGCCGAGCCGAATTCTTCATCCAAGGTGTGCAGAGGAGGTCCATCATCCGGTAGAAGTCTTCAACCAAGTGGGGCAAGAAGAGGTCCTTCATCCAGTAGAAGTATTCATTCGTCTTTAGTCCGTTGGTAGAAGAGGATGGCTCCGTGTCGGCTCCTTTGAAGATGGCTCCACTCCACTCCGGTTGGAGGAAGATTGAAGACGCCGCCTGGATGAAGACTTCTACCGGATGGAGGACCTCTTCTTGCCCCACTTGGATGAAGACTTCTACCGGATGATGGATCTCCTCGGCACACCTTGGATGAAGTATTCGGCTCGGCTGAGTGAAGACGATTCAAGGTAGGGAGATCTTCAGGGGGTTAGCGACAGGTCTTTTTAAGGGGAGTTTGGGTGGGTTAGAGTAGGGGTATGTGGGTGGTGGGTTGTAATGTTGGGGGGGTATTGTATTTTTATTTTCATGCAAAAAAGCTGATTACTTTGGGGCAAGGCCCCGCAAAAAGCCCTTTTAAGGGCTGTTAAAAGAGCTGATTACTTTTGTATTTTAGAATAGGGTAGGGAATTTTTTATTTTGGGGGGCTTTTTTATTTTATTAGGGGGCTTAGATTAGGTGTAATTAGGTTAAACTGCTTGTAATTCTTTTTTATTTTTTGTAATTTAGTGGGGGGTTTTTGTATTATATAGTTTATTTTATTGTATTTTATTTTATGTAATTGTAGGTAATTTATTTAATTAATGTAATGATAGTGTAGTGTTAGGTTTAATTGTAACTTAGGTTAGGATTTATTTTACAGGTAATTTTGTAATTATTTTAACTAGGTAGCTATTAAATAGTTATTAACTATTTAATAGCTATTGTACCTAGTTAAAATAAATACAAAGTTGCCTGTAAAATAAATATAAATCCTAAAATAGCTACAATGTAATTATTAATTATATTGTAGCTATATTAGTGTTTATTTTATAGGTGAGTATTTAGTTTTAAATAGGAATAATTTAGTTAATTTTAGGAATATTATTTCGTTTAATATAAATTATATTTATGTTACGGCGGTGTTAGGGTTAGGGTTAGGGTTAGAGTTATGTTTAGGGGTTAATAACTTTATTATAGTAGCGGCGACGGTGCAGACGGGAGATTAGGGGTTAATAATTGTAGGTAGGTGGCGGCGATGTTAGGGAGGGCAGATTAGGGGTTAATACAATTTATTCTAGTGTTTGCGAGGCGGGAGTGCGGCAGTTTAGGGGTTAATACATTTATTATAGTGGCGGCGAGGTCCGGTCGGCAGAATAGGGGTTAATAAGTGTAGGTAAGGTAGCGGCGACATTGGGGGGGGGGGGTAGATTAGGGGTTAATAAATATAATATAGGGGTCGGCGATGTTAGGGGCAGCAGATTAGGGGTTCATAGAGATAATGTAGGTAACGGCGGTGTCCGGTCGGCAGATTAGGGGTTAAAAAAATTATTACAGTGACGGCGATGTGGGGGGGCCTCGGTTTAGGGGTACATAGGTAGTTTATGGGTGTTAGTGTACTTTAGAGCACAGTAGTTAAGAGCTTTATATTCACGCATTAGCCCATAAAGCTGACATATTTTTGTGGTTGGAGTCTTGTCGGTAGAGGGTCTACCGCTCACTTCTCCCAAGACTCCAAATACCGGTGTTAGGCAGATCCCATAGAAAAGATAGGATACGCAATTGGTGTAAGGGGATCTGCGGTAGCCTGGAATCGTGGTAGGGAAGTGAGCGGTAGACCTGTACCTGCCTGACTCTAAATACCAGCGAGCGGCCAAAAGCATCGTTAGGAGCCCTTAACGCTGCTTTTGACGACTAACGCAGAACTCTAAATCTAGGTGATCATGTGTACAGAGAATGAAGACAAGGCATTTAAAGGGACAACTCCCCAAAGTCCCAGAATTTATCTGGTCTTATAGCTACATCCATAGTCAATGGTAAACCTTGAGGGGTAACCGTGTCAAGTTTAAATATCCAGTGGGCTTCCAACAGCAGGAGTGTCAGTCCTCTGCCACTCCTCCCCCGTTTAGGGCGAGGTACATGGTCGATAAGGATTGCACGTAGGGAAGAAATAGAATGTCCGGCATTTAAAAAATGTTGTGCCACAGGCTGGTCAGACCGTCCCTTGTCCAGTGCCTGATGGATAACTGACTTGTGGTTGGCAAATCATTCCCTTAAGGATGTCACTTTTTTCCCAATATAAAGCATGGAGCAGGGACAGATGAGTGCATAGATGACAAATTCCTATTTGTCATCTATTTGCAACCTATGGTTGATCTTAAATTGTTTGTTGGTGTGCGGATGTTGAAAAGAATTCCCCGTGTTTAGACTGTTGCATGTCACACAATTGCCACATCTGTAACAACCAGGCTTACCTTTGGGTAGCCAGCCCTGTTTCTCATAGCAGTGTACTGGGTCATTTAATACTAGTAAATAACATAGATTACTAGCTCTCCTATACACCATTTGCCTACCACCACACTACTCTGAATTTGTGGTGTAGGGGAATCCAAAAATGGAAGACTAGTGTCCTTAGACAACATCAGCCAGTTTCTTCTGATAGTGGTGTTCATAAACTCTGAACCTGGGGTGTAGGTGGCGAGAAAGTTCAAATGATTTGATGTGTCATCAGTGGATTTCTGGGTGGTCAGTGTATCCTCTGTCCACTCACTTGCTCTCAAACGTTGTTGTTCAATTAGAGCCAACGGGTATCCTCTCTCGAGGAATCTTTGGGACATCTCGTTAAGCTGTAGTTCTTTGCGGGAGTCATCTGTATTATTGTGGACCACCCGCAGGGTAGTGAAGAATAGAATTCCTATCTGTGTCTTTCTTAAATAGGGTTGTCTGAAGTTTACACCCACCCACAGCTTCAAACTTAAAGATCTCTAGATCAAGAAAATGTATACATTTAGTGTGCTGTTCCATTTTAAACCGAATGGTAGAATCAAGTTTATTGAGGTCATTAACCCATTCCAAAAGAGTTTCAGAAGAACCACCCCAAATCAAAAAAACATTGTCTATGCACTGACGATAAAATTTCAGGGGGTATTGTCTGGAGAAAATATTATGTCTTTCATACATAGACATATAGATGTTAGCATAAGATGGGGCCATATTCGACCACATCACGGTTCCCATAATTTGAAGATAATAGCTCTCTTCAAAACTAAATAAATTTTTTTCCAGGCAGAATTCCACTAAATGTAATAAGAATTCAATAGGAGGACCAGAGTAATGGGCATTGTCTATAAGAGATTGTCTAATCATTTCTAACCCATGTGCGTGGGGAATGACCGTATATAAACTAACCACGTCCATGGTCACTAAGATATAAGTAGGGTTAATGTCCTCAATATTTCTCAATAGATTGATCAGCTCAAATGAATCTTTAAGATGAGCTTGTGTATTCTGGACCACAGGTTGCAAGTGGAAGTCAACAAATTGAGCTAAGGGATGTAGGAGTAACCCCCTAGTAGACACAATAGGTCTGCCCAAAGGGTTTTCCACTGATTTATGCACTTTAGGAAGTAAATACAAAATTGGGCACACAGGGTGGTCGACAGTCCAGTAGCCTAATACATCATCGTCAATAACCCCCGCTTGGAAAGCCAGGTTAAGGAATTCGTCAATCTGTTTCTTGTACATCCTGGTCGGGTTAGTGTGGAATTTCTGGTAGGTAGTTATATCATGTAATTGTCTCACAGCCTCATTTTTGTATTGGGTGTAATCTAATACAACCGTGGCCCCTCCCTTGTCTGCTGGGCCTAATCACTATATCTCTATCAGTCGACAGTGTCTTAATCGCCAGTCTCTCAGCTCTACTTAGATTATCCCTATATATGGGTATAGTGTTATGTCGCTCAGAGATAGTAGAGGTGCAGATGTGATGGAAAGTTTTTATAGAAGAATTTGCATTGGGGGGTTCAAAGGAGCTTATTGCTTTATTGGGTCTATGTACATATTCCCCTTTATCCTTGAAAAAATCTTTTAATTTAAGTTGTCTTTGGAACCGACCCATATCAACACAAAGATCAAATAAGTCACACTTGGGAGTGGGCACAAAGGATAATCCCCTATTAAGGACCCTGATTTTGTCAGTAGTTAGAGGGCGTGAACTTAAGTTGTATACTATTGTTTCGTATTTTTTGTTTATTCTTTCTTTTTGTTGGCCCTACCCCTCCTGAAGCGTCTGCCTCTGGGCCCTGGGATAAAGGGGGCTTCTGTTTTGATCGTGTGGTTACTCCACTAGATGCTGGGTTCTGTGTGGTCTGAGTGTCACTGTCAGAGGAATCCCCTCCACTACTGTCAACAGTTGAAAAATTAACTCTTCTTGTTTTATTAAAGGGTTGTTTTCTATGTCCTACCCATGGGTTATTATCTCTGCCAAAAAGCCAACTGTAAACCTTTTTGTCCCTATAGTCATTCTCCACTGTTGTAAATTTCTTGTTTTTAAACGCTAGTAAGTCATGTTTATACTTGTCAACTTGATTTTGAAGTTTAGTGATCCAGTCAGTGGAAGTGAAACTCTTTTGGAATGGGTTAATGACCTCAATAAACTTGATTCTACCATTCGGTTTAAAATGGAACAGCAAACGGAATGTATACATTTTCTTGATCTAGAGATCTTTAAGGTTGAGGCTGTGGGTGGGTGTAAACGTCAGACAACCCTATTTAAGAAAGACACAGATATGAATTCTATTCTTCACTACAATAGTTTTCACCCAAAATTCCTAAAAAATGAGGTCAGTTCCTCGCAGCTCCTGCGGGTGGTCCACAATAATACGCATGACTCCCGCAAAGAACTACAGCTTAACGAGATGTCCCAAAGATTCCTCAAGAGGGGATACCTGTTGGCTCTAATTGAACAGACACAGGATACACTGACCACCCGGAAATCCACTGTTGACACATACATCAAATCGTTTGAATTTTCTCACCACCTACACCCCAGGTTCAGAGTTGATGAACACCACTATCAGAAGAAACTGGCTGATGTTGTCTAAGGACACTAGTCTTCCATTTTTGGATTCCCCTACACCGCGAATGGTGTGTAGGAGAGCTAGTAATCTACGTGATTTACTAGTTTTAAATGACCCAGTACACTGCTATGAGTAACAAGGCTGGCTACCCTAGGGTAAGCCTGGTTGTTACAGATGTGGTAATTGTGTGACATGCAACAGTCTAAACATGGGGAATTATTTTTCAACACCCGCACACCAATATACGATTTAAGATCAACCATAGGTTGACATGTACCTCGGAATTTGTCATCTATGCCATCATCTGTCCCTGCTCCATGTTTTATATTGGGAAAACAGTGACATCCTTTAGGGGAACAATTTGCCAACCACAAGTCAGCTATCCATCAGGCACTGGACAAGGGACGGTCTGACCAGCCTGTGGCACACCATTTTTTAAATGCCGGACATTCTATTTCTTCCCTACGTGCAATCCTTATCGACCATGTACCTCGCCCTAAACGGGGGGTGACAGAGGACTGACACTCCTGCGGTTGGAAGCCCGCTGGATATTTAAACTTGACATGGTTACCCCTCGAGGTTTAAACATGAACATTGACTATGGATGTTGCTATAAGACAAGATAAATTCTGGGACTGTGGGGACTTTTTAAAAGACTTGTTTTCATTCTCTGTACACATGATGTGTTCCCATACCCCTCTGTTGGGGGCTCATATGATATATCTATTGATGGGCATGTATGCCCTGGGTGCCTGTCTATCATCGCTTTGATACCTTGGGGTATAGATGGTTATGAGCACTGACCTTGATTACAATGTTAGATATAGATGATGCCTATCAATTATGTTCCCTTCATTTGTATTTATAGTATTAGTTATATGTATACTATGTCACGGTTGACACTTGTGTTTCAGATCATGTCAGCATGCCGCAGGTGGCCCCGCCCACATCTTACGCGTACTGCATAAACACATGGCTATGTGCTGTGACTGTTAAGCAAATCTGCATTTCTGAAATCACTGAGTGGGGAGCTTGTGTGCCTTCGTCACTAACGTCTAATGACGGTGCTTTCTATGCTGTTGTATTGCCGTGTGTTACGTGTGGGTGGGTGGGTGCCGCTTGGGTGTGCTGATTGGTTCACATTGTGGGGAGGTGGGTATTTCTACATGGGTGTTGGTTCTGTTTGGTATGTTCGTTTTGGCTTTTCGCTACCATTGAAAAAAGCCCATGTGAGGGCTGAAACATTTGGTTTTTCTTGTGACAATAAACGGATCAAAAATTCTGCTGTGCCTGCTTTGTCAAGTCTCTGGGAACACAGATATTTTGTCTGTTAGGATTCATCACTCATGTTTGCTGTTTGTTTATATAGCAGTGCATCAGGTGGTTTCTGGATTTTTAGTGTGCCGTTTCCAAATCGAACTCTGTCTATCACAATATTGAAACATTCACCTACTTCATTTGAGGTTAACTTTATTATCCTTAAAGATTGTATTATACTGGCCATTGGAATATTTATTCAGGACTTTCTCACTTGCTAGTGTTGAACATCTTTTCATCACTTATTGAGTTTGATCTGTGAACACTCCCCTGAGTGGTATGGAATCTTCATGCTCCACACAGAATGCTGGTTCAATTAAGGATCCTTATGAGAATATAGAAGATTTTGCTTTTACTGAAGCAGACGCAGCACGTATTCGTTGCAAGGCTGACTTTCAGGAGCTGCAAGAAACTAAAGGTGAGACCCCCACCAATATTTACCACAAACTATTACATCTAGAGAAAAAGGAGGTAGATTTTTACCTACACGCTGTCTACCTATCTAAATATCATAAACTGAAGTTTATTCCAAGGGGTTTCAGGG
Source organism: Bombina bombina (assembly GCF_027579735.1). Taxonomy (NCBI): domain Eukaryota; kingdom Metazoa; phylum Chordata; class Amphibia; order Anura; family Bombinatoridae; genus Bombina; species Bombina bombina. The sequence continues at coordinate 1,282,759,652 of NC_069501.1, read as the reverse complement.
TAAGAAATATACCGACACTAGACCGTAATAACATTGATTTCTGTAGAAGGTGGCGTGGTATAGTTAGTAAATGTTCACATGACTTGATGCTCCTGGTAATAGAGGAGTTCTTTAGAATAAAGCTAACTTCCAAGAAAGAAATAGAATCTGTCAAAGACACACTACTGACTATCCTTACCACTGACACTTCCACTGACTGGATCACTAAACTTGGAACTCAAGTTGACAAGTATAAACATGACTTACTAGCGTTTAAAAACAAGAAATTTACAACAGTGGAAAATAACTATATGAACAAAAAGGTTTACAGTTGGCTTTTTGGCAGAGATAATAACCTGTGAGTAGGACGTAGAAAACAACCCTTTAATAAAACAAGAAGAGTTAATTTTTCAACTGTTGACAGTAGTGGAGGGGATTCCTCTGACGGTGAAATTCAGACCACAAAGAACCCAACATCTAGTGGAGTAACCACACGATCATCACAGAAGCCCCGTTTATCCCAGGGCCCAGAGGCAGATGCTTCAGGAGGGGGAGGGCCAACAAAAAGAATGAATCAACAAAAAAATACGAAACAACTTAAGTTCACGCCCTCTAACTACTGACAAACTCAGGGTCCTTAATAGGGGATTATCCTTTGTGCCCACTCCCAAGTGTGACTTATTTGATCTTTGTGTTAATATGGGTCGGTTCCAAAGACAACTTAAATTAAAAGATTTTTTCAAGGATAAAGGGGAATATGTACATAGACCCTTTAAAGCAATAAGCTTCTTTCAACCCCCAATACACATACTTCTATAAAAACGTTCCATCACATCTGCACCTCTACTATCTCTGAGCGACATAAAACTATACCCATATATAGGGATAATCTAAGTAGAGCTGAGAGACTGGCGATTAAGACTCTGTCCACTGATAGAGATATAGTGATTAGGCCAGCGGGGAAGGGAGGGGCCACGATTGTATAAGATTACACCGAATACAAAAATGAGGCTGTGAGACAATTACATGATATAACTACCTACCAGAAATTGCACACTAACCCGACCAGGATGAACAAGAAACAGATTGACGAATTCCTTAACCTGGCTTTCCAAGCGGGGGTTATTGACGATGATGTATTAGGCTACTTGACTGTCGACCACCCTGTGTGCCCAATTTTGTATTTACTTCCTAAAGTGCATAAATCAGTGGAAAACCCTCCAGGCAGACCTATTGTGTCTGCTAGGGGGTCACTCCTACAACCCTTAGCTCAATTTGTTGACTTCCACTTGTAACCTGTGGTCCAGAATACTTAAGCTCATCTTAAAGATTAATTTGAGCTGATCAATCTATTGAGAAATATTGAGGACATTAACCCTACTGATATCTTAGTGACCATGGACGTGGTTAGTTTATATACAGTCATTCCCCACGCACATGGGTTAGAAATGATTAGACAATCTCTTATAGACAATGTCCATTACTCTGCCTGGAAAAAAAAATCTTTCGTTTTGAAGAGAGCTATTATCTTCAAATTATGGGAACCGCGATGGGGTTGAATATGGCCCCATCTTATGCTAACATCTATATGTCTATGTATGAAAGACATAATATTTTCTCCAGACAATACCTCCTGGAATTTTATCGTAGGTACATAGACAACGTTTTTTTGATTTGGGGTGGTTCTTCTGAAACTCTTTTGGAATGGGTAAATTACCTCAATAAACTTGATTCTACCATTCGGTTTAAAATGGAACAGCACACTGAATGTATACATTTTCTTGAGCTAGAGATCTTTAAGGTTGAGGCTGTGGGTGGGTGTAAACTTCAGACGACCCTATCTAAGAAAGACACAGATAGGAATTCTATTCTTCACTACAATAGTTTTCACTCAAAATTCCAAAAAGCCTGGTTGTTACAGATGTGGCAATTGTGTGACATGCAACAGTCTAAACATGGGGAATTCTTTTCAACACCCGCACACCAACAAAAGATTTAAGATCAACCATAGGTTGACATTTACCTCGGAATTTGTTATCTATGCCATCATCTGTCCCTGCTCCATGTTTTATATTGGGAAAACAGTGACATCCTTTAGGGAACGATTTGCCAACCACAAGTCAGCTATCCGTTAGGCAATGGACAAGGGATGGTCTGAACAGCCTGTGGCACACATTTTTTAAATGCCAGACATTCTATTTCTTCCCTACGTGCAATCCTTATCGACCATGTACCTCGCCCTAAATGGGGGGTGACAGAGGACTGACACTCCTGCGGTTGGAAGCCCGCTGGATATTTAAACTTGACACGGTTACCCCTCAAGGTTTAAACACAAAACATTGACTATGGATGTTGCTATAAGAGGGTATAGATGGTTATGAGCACTGGCCTTGATTACAATGTTAGATATAGATGATACCTAGCAATTATGTTCCCTTCATTTGTATTTATAGTATTAGTTATATGTATACTATGTCACGGTTGACACTTGTGTTTCAGATCATGTCAGCATGCCGCAAATGGCCCCGCCCACATCCTACGCGTACTGTTTAAACACATGGCTATGTGCTGTGACTGTTTAGCAAATCAGCATCTCTGAAATCACTTCGTCACTGACGTCTAATGACGGTGCTTTCTATGCTGTTGTATTGCCGTGCGTTACGTGTGGGTGTGTGACGCTTGGGTGTACTGATTGGTTCACATTGTGGGGAGGTGGGTATTTATATGTGAGTGTGGGTTCTGTTTGGTATGTCCATTTTGGCTTTTCGATACCATTGAAAAAAGCCCATGTGAGGGCTGAAACGTTTGGTTTTTCTTGTGACAATAAACGGATCAAAAATCCTGCTGTGCCTGCTTTGTGAAGTCTCTGGGAACATGGATATCGTCCGTTAGGATTCATCACTCATGTTTGATATATATATATTTATTTATTTATACACACACACACACATTTATATATACACTTTGGAGTCCTTTCCACTCAAATACCTTAAAACTTGAAAACACATTTTTAATCAGTTTTAATACTTTATATTCTATATACTGTGTGCTTAATGTAAATATTTTACATTTCAATGCTCTTCACATAGTAGAAAATGTTATTTGTATTTTTAAATATATATTTCTATACCTTTATATACTCATATAGATATATAGGTATAGATTTATATATACAGTATATTACAAAGAAATTATCATATATAAATATATATTTTCTTCTATTATTATTATCATCAGTTATTTTTAGAGCGCCAACAGGTTCCACAGTACTAATGGGAAGAACATGGTAATGTAATAAAACTACCTTAGGGTTTATTACTGTAGGTCTAATGAGGTGTCGGGTTATTGTGTGAGCGATAAGTGAAGTTTATGAGGAGAAGTTAACGTGGTCGCAATATCCGAAGTCCAGATGTTAGTGCACATGGGGTTTCACTCACAAGCAATTTTTCAATTTGTAATACGAGCGATAATCCACCCGCGATAAATTCACTACAAGCTCGACACTTTTAATGCATCCCACAGCTCCAATAGTGGATGGTGACACCTACAGGCATAAATACTAAAGTATCTCTCTGCTTCCTCTCAGGAACAACCTTATGTTACAAGAAAAGAAAGAAGACTATAACATATAGGTTACATGTTACACATTACACGGTACATGTTACATATCTCATATTACATGTTACATATTACACGGTGCATGTTACATATCTCATATTACATGTTACATATATCTTATATGGTACATATTACATTACGTATTAGATATTATATGTTACGTATTGCATATTTCATGATACATATTACATATATGGTACTTATTACATGATACATATTACATATATGGTACTTATTACATGGTACATATTACATATATGGTACTTATTACATGATACATATCACATATATGGTACTTATTACATGGTACATATTACATATATGGTACTTATTACATGGTACATATCACATATATGGTACTTATTACATGATACATATTACATATATGGTACTTATTACATGATACATATTACATATATGGTACTTATTACATGGTACATATTACATATATGGTACTTATTGCATGATATATATTACATATATGGTACGTATTACATGATACATATTACATATATGGTACTTATTACATGGTACATATTACATATATGGTACATATTACATGATACATATTACATATATGGTACTTATTACATGGTACATATTACATATATGGTACTTATTACATGGTACATATTACATATATGGTACTTATTACATGATACATATTACATATATGGTACTTATTACATGATACATATCACATATATGGTACTTATTACATGATACATATTACATATATGGTACTTATTACATGGTACATATTACATATATGGTACTTTTTACATGATACATATTACATATATGGTACTTATTACATGGTACATATTACATATATGGTACTTATTACATGATACATATCACATATTGCCTAGTACATATTACATATATGGTACTTATTACATGATACATATTACATATATGGTACTTATTACATGGTACATATTACATATATGGTACTTATTACATGGTACATATTACATATATGGTACTTATTACATGATACATATTACATATATGGTACTTATTACACTATACATATTACATATTGCTTAGTACATATTACATATATGGTACTTATTACATGATACATATTACATATATGGTACTTATTACATGGTACATATTACATATATGGTACTTATTACATAGTACATATTACATATATTGTACTTATTACATGGTACATATTACATATATGGTACTTATTACATGGTACATATTACATATATGGTACTTATTACATGATACATATTACATATATGGTACTTATTACATAGTACATATTACATATATGGTACTTATTACATGGTACATATTACATATATGGTACTTATTACATGATACATATTACATATATGGTACTTATTACATGGTACATATTACATATATGGTACTTATTACATGGTACATATTACATATATGGTACTTATTACATGATACATATCACATATATGGTACTTATTACATGGTACATATTACATATATGGTACTTATTACATGGTACATATTACATATATGGTACTTATTACATGATACATATTACATATATGGTACTTATTACATGGTACATATTACATATATGGTACTTATTACATGATACATATTACATATATGGTACTTATTACATGGTACATATTACATATATGGTACTTATTACATAGTACATATTACATATATTGTACTTATTACATGGTACATATTACATATATGGTACTTATTACATGGTACATATTACATATATGGTACTTATTACATGATACATATTACATATTGCCTAGTACATATTACATATATGGTACTTATTACATGATACATATTACATATATGGTACTTATTACATGGTACATATTACATATATGGTACTTATTACATGATACATATTACATATTGCCTAGTACATATTACATATATGGTACTTATTACATGATACATATTACATATATGGTACTTATTACATGGTACATATTACATATATGGTACTTATTACATGGTACATATTACATATATGGTACTTATTACATGATACATATTACATATATGGTACTTATTACATGGTACATATTACATATATGGTACTTATTACATAGTACATATTACATATATTGTACTTATTACATGGTACATATTACATATATGGTACTTATTACATGGTACATATTACATATATGGTACTTATTACATGATACATATTACATATATGGTACTTATTACATGGTACATATTACATATATGGTACTTATTACATGGTACATATTACATATATGGTACTTATTACATGATACATATCACATATATGGTACTTATTACATGGTACATATTACATATATGGTACTTATTACATGATACATATCACATATATGGTACTTATTACATGGTACATATTACATATATGGTACTTATTACATGGTACATATTACATATATGGTACTTATTACATGATACATATTACATATATGGTACTTATTACATGATACATATTACATATATGGTACTTATTACATGGTACATATTACATATATGGTACTTATTACATGGTACATATTACATATATGGTACTTATTACATGATACATATTACATATATGGTACTTATTACATGGTACATATTACATATATGGTACTTATTACATAGTACATGTTACATATATTGTACTTATTACATGGTACATATTACATATATGGTACTTATTACTTGGTACATATTACATATTGCCTAGTACATATTACAATACCATTTTTTATGCAACATAAATTACTTTAATCTTTAAAGGGACAGTCTAGACCAAAATTAACTTTCATGATTCAGATAGAGAATGTAATTTTAAACAATTTTACAATTTACTTTTATCACCAATTTTGCTTTGTTCTCTTGGTATTTTTAGTTGAAAGCTAAACCTAGGAGGTTCATATGCTAATTTCTAAGCCCTTGAAGGCCACCTCTTCTCTCAGGGCATTTTGACAGTTTTTCACCACTAGAGGGTGTTAGTTCATGTATGTCATATAGATAACACTGTGGTCACGCGCGTGGAGTTCTAGTGAGCCAGCTCTGACTGGCTAAAATGGATGTCTGTCAAAAGAACTGAAATAAGGGGGCAGTTTGCAGAGGCATTTATAGGAGGTAATCACAAAGGTAAAAAGTGTATTTATATAACTGTGTTGGTTGTGCAAAATTAGGGAACGGGTAATAAAAGTATTCATTATCTTTTTAAACAATAACAATTCTGGTGTAGACTGTCCCTTTAACATGTAAATAGAGAAGTAATTTTACAGCATCAATGAGTGAGACTTACTGGGTTGTAGTCAGGGGACAGGAGGCTGTGATGCTGGGGAATGACTGCAGTAATTATTGAATAAGATTGCATGCAGTATTTGGTTGTGTTAGATGATAGATGCACTCTCATGACGTTTATGTCTCTGGTGTAATTTGCACAGTCTGAGTAAGTTCACTACACTGCAATAGTCTCAATTCAATTCAAAAACAAATCTTAGGTTTTCTATACAGCGGATTCATTAAGTTGTGGAGAACGCATTGTGCTTGAGAGAATCAGCTCCTTAGAATAACAAAGTAACTGAAGTTATATTTCTTACAGGAGAGATAATTAAATTATTTGTGACGTCTTGTCCTATTGATATATTTTACCCCCTTATCACACAATCCCTTGTTTGTCTTCTCAGACCCTAATATTCAGTAAGAATCCGGAATATACTTTGGTGAGGCAAATCCTGTGACTATGTTACCCTGTGCAGCTGATTAACTAGATCCCAAGGAAAGAAATCTGCTGAGGAGAGCTTAGCGAGTCGCTCCTCATCACACCAGCAGCAGTCACTCCACCTGTCTGAGGTCACTAATTAGTTCTAGTTGCTTTTATCGCCTGGGCATTTTCAGACTCACAAACAGACCTAATACTATTTGATATTCCTATAACACTTTCTAGATTACCCCTGAGCCCCTGTGTCTAATGTTCCTCAATTCACTTCCAGGGCATCATCATCAGGTTCCTCCACCTGTCAGTTGGTATTTCTTATGCTGACCATCAAATAAAAAATCATTAGTAACCCTCACCCCTGCTGTCTCTCACTCCTAAATCCAGCAAAGGAACCACTAGATTTATCAACTGACCCCTGACCTTTTGTATCCAGTTGTCTCATTAAGTGCGAGTCTTTCTGCTGATTTATTGAATTCCCTGTTTGATTCTATTTAACCTGCTTCCCAGCTTCTCAGCCTTCCCCTATTACTTGAATCATTTTGTGTCTTGAAATACAAGTTGTATAGGCGTCATGTGAAGGAAATAAAGTTATTATGTAACAAAGAACATGATACTGTGAGACAAAATATTAGTCATTTTCTATTATTGTTTTATTTTGTTGCACCTGAATTGTCTTTATCACTTGAGTAAGTTCAGATACTGGTAACATATAAGGCAGATATAGTTTGATCAGGGTTAGATCATACTGCTTATCAAATTTGCATTTCTGTATACAATTTTTAATACATAATTTAAAAAAAATTTAAAATCATCTCTAAATGAGTTAAAAATAACTAATAACTAATAAAATAAACAGCACTACAGCACTTGCTGCTGACTGGAAGAAGCCAGGTGCAAAATAGTGACTTAACCGAGCGTTAGCTGGGCACTTTTCTGTTGATGGTTTCAGAAACTACAATTACTATAGTCATGGTTATATTTTTAGTCAAACAGAAATGCTGTACAATTTAATTGTCTAACAAGTATCATCAAAACCTATTGTACAATGGAAAACGTGGAACCCATCACTCTAAACTATCAATCTTTTTTTATTAATACTGCACTTTAAAGTCACAATGAGCTTTTGTTTTTACTGATTACAATTATATCATAATGCCAATGCTGCTTTATGGGGAACATTACAAACTCACACTAATTAAATCACAAAAATTTGCTCCCAGTAAAAATGTATGCTTATAATGTATACTGTTATCCACATGTGTGTGTGTGTGTATATATATATATATATATATATATATATATATATATATATATATATATATATATATATATATATATATATATATATATATATATATATATATACAGGGAGTGCAGAATTATTAGGCAAATGAGTATTTTGACCACATCATCCTCTTTATGCATGTTGTCTTACTCCAAGCTGTATAGGTTCGAAAGCCTACTACCAATTAAGCATATTAGGTGATGTGCATCTCTGTAATGAGAAGGGGTGTGGTCTAATGACATCAACACCCTATATCAGGTGTGCATAATTATTAGGCAACTTCCTTTCCTTTGGCAAAATGGGTCAAAAGAAGGACTTGACAGGCTCAGAAAAGTCAAAAATAGTGAGATATCTTGCAGAGGGATGCAGCACTCTTAAAATTGCAAAGCTTCTGAAGCGTGATCATCGAACAATCAAGCGTTTCATTCAAAATAGTCAACAGGGTCGCAAGAAGCGTGTGGAAAAACCAAGGCGCAAAATAACTGCCCATGAACTGAGAAAAGTCAAGCGTGCAGCTGCCAAGATGCCACTTGCCACCAGTTTGGCCATATTTCAGAGCTGCAACATCACTGGAGTGCCCAAAAGCACAAGGTGTGCAATACTCAGAGACATGGCCAAGGTAAGAAAGGCTGAAAGACGACCACCACTGAACAAGACACACAAGCTTAAACGTCAAGACAGGGCCAAGAAATATCTCAAGACTGATTTTTCTAAGGTTTTATGGACTGATGAAATGAGAGTGAGTCTTGATGGGCTAGATGGATGGGCCCGTGGCTGGATTGGTAAAGGGCAGAGAGCTCCAGTCCGACTCAGACGCCAGCAAGGTGGAGGTGGAGTACTGGTTTGGGCTGGTATCATCAAAGATGAGCTTGTGGGGCCTTTTCAGGTTGAGGATGGAGTCAAGCTCAACTCCCAGTCCTACTGCCAGTTTCTGGAAGACACCTTCTTCAAGCAGTGGTACAGGAAGAAGTCTGCATCCTTCAAGAAAAACATGATTTTCATGCAGGACAATGCTCCATCACACGCGTCCAAGTACTCCACAGCGTGGCTGGCAAGAAAGGGTATAAAAGAAGAAAATCTAATGACATGGCCTCCTTGTTCATCTGATCTGAACCCCATTGAGAACCTATGGTCCATCATCAAATGTGAGATTTACAAGGAGGGAAAACAGTACACCTCTCTGAACAGTGTGGTTGCTGCTGCACGCAATGTTGATGGTGAACAGATCAAAACACTGACAGAATCCATGGATGGCAGGCTTTTGAGTGTCCTTGCAAAGAAAGGTGGCTATATTGGTCACTGATTTGTTTTTGTTTTGTTTTTGAATGTCAGAAATGTATATTTGTGAATGTTGAGATGTTATATTGGTTTCACTGGTAAAAATAAATAATTGAAATGGGTATATATTTGTTTTTTGTTATTTTGCCTAATAATTATGCACAGTAATAGTCACCTGCACACACAGATATCCCCCTAAAATAGCTAAAACTAAAAACAAACTAAAAACTACTTCCAAAACTATTCAGCTTTGATATTAATGAGTTTTTGGGGTTCATTGAGAACATGGTTGTTGTTCAATAATAAAATTAATCCTCAAAAATACAACTTGCCTAATAATTCTGCACTCCCTGTATATATATATATATATATATGTGTGTGTATATATATATATATATATATATGTGTGTGTGTATATATATATATATATGTGTGTGTGTGTGTGTGTGTGTATATATATATATATATATATATATATATATGTGTGTGTGTGTGTGTGTGTATATATATATATATATATATATATATATGTGTGTGTGTGTGTGTGTGTGTGTGTGTATGTGTCTACATCCACACTGCTTCTAATGCTACTTCATCTCATCTCTCTCACAGGTAATGTCTTCTGCCTCTGTCTACCTGGCTGCTGTTAAATGTCCCTTTAATTCCCGTTAGAATCTCTGGTAACCATTTGCTCTGTCTCCAACTTGTATACCTGTAATCATTTTATCATATACTTTGTATAATTGTAATGCAGCCTGCCACCCTCCCCCCCCCCCTCTAATTTGCAAGTGTGTAACTCCTGGCTAGCCCAACTTCTTTTAATCAGCTGCACACAATTATTCCATTACACTCATTACTACATATTGCAAGTCACAAGCTCATTTGAGCCTTGGCTCTCTGGGTCTAAGTGGCTCTTTGATTAAAAGTGGCATATTTACTCACTGGAGTTAGAAACTGGAGGTTGAAACTGCAGACCAACTAACAGGTAAACTTAATAACTACACCTATACAATGCTCTCTCTGTCTGTCCTTCTTCTAAAAATCATGTCCCTACAACAACAATCCCCACACTATCCACATCTCACCCTCCCTTCTCTCATCCCCTATGCTGTCCTCTCATGAACTACTCTGTTTCCTTAGAAACACTTCTCCCTCTAACTCTCCTGTGTCTAGTCATATGCGCTCCTACAAATCTCACTCTCACCTTCTGTCAATCTCACTGCTACTACTGCTTGCTGCTGGTGATGTCTCTCCTAACCCTGGTGCTGCAGCAATCACCACACTTTTACACTCTCGCTCCGTCTCCCACTGCAAAAACTCTAGGTCACGCAATACCCACAATCTCATCTCCATTAACACACAGCGCCTATCCCCTCTCTTTTCTTGTGCCCTCTGGAATGCTCACTCTGTTTGTAACAAACTTACAACTGTTCACGACCTGTTGTTTCCAATGCTTTTAACCTTTTAGCAATTACTGAAACTTGGCTATCTTCCTCTGACACTTCTTCCATTGCCGCTCTCACTCATGGTGGTCTTCACTTTAGCCACATACCTAGGCCAGGTGAGAGACATGTTGGTGTTGTTGGCATCTTACTCTCCCCCTCCTGCTCCTATCAGTACCTATCTCCATTTCCATCTTTCTCCCTTTCTTCCTTTGAAGTCCACTGCATCCGCCTGTTCTCCCCCCTCTCTCTCAGAGTAGCAGTTATCTATCGCCCCCCTGGACCAACCTCCCAATTCCTTAACAACTTTGCTGCCTGGCTTCCTCACTTTCTCTCTACAAATTCACCTACCCTTATTCTGGGGGACTTCAACATCCCTATTGACAACCCATCTGCCCCTGCTGCCTCTAAACTTTTCTCACTCACTAACTCCTTCGGCCTCTCACAATCCACCCTATTTCCTACCCACTGTGATGGACACTCAACTGATCTGGTATTCTCCTATCTCTTCTCTCTCTCTGATGTTGCCTGTTGACCATTTCCCATCTCAGATCACTTTCTGCTGACCTTTAATCCCCATATAGATGCTATACCTACTTCCCCCTCTTGCCCCCGCACCAGTAGAAATCTGCACACTGTGGATCCTCTCCAACTCTCCAATCTTATTCATATACGCCTCTCTCACACTTCAACGATATCCTACCCTGCCATAACCCACTATAACAATACTCTCTCCACTGCACTTGACACTCTCGCTCCGCCCCAACTTCGCAAAGCCCCACGTTGTCAGCTCCAGCCCTGGCACTCCCAACAAACATGCCACCTACAAAAATGCTCACACACTGCTGAACGTGCCTGGAGGAAATCCCTCTCTGAACCTGATTTCTTGCACTATAAGTTCATTCTTTACTCTTACACCTCTGCCATTCGCTTAGCTAAGCAAATATACTTCTCTTCTCTTATATTCACTCACTCTTCAAACCCTAAAAGACTCTTATCCATTTTCAACTCTCTCCTCTACCCACCTGCACCACCCCCATCATCTGCATTCGGTGCTCAATACCTTGCTGACTATTTTTTCAATAAAACACTTGCCATCCGAAGAAACATCCCAACACAAACCTGCAATCTCCCAACTTCGCTCCCAGTCACCCCCTCTGCCACTCTCTGCACCCTCCTCCCAACCACTGAGAGTGAAGTGGCTTCCCTTTTGTCTTCTTCACACCTCACTACCAGCCCACTTGACCCTATTCCTTCACATTTAATCCCACCCTCACTACGGCTCTTACTCACATATTCAACCTATCCCTTTCTACCGTCTCATTCCCTGCGTCCTTCAAACTTGCAAAGGTCATCCCCATCCTCAAAAAACCCGCCCTTGACCCTAACTCCCCTGCAAACTACTGCCCCATATCACTGCTCCTTGAAAAACTAGTATTCGATCGCCTAACCCAATTCCTGTCCTCCAACTCATTGCTCGACCCCCTGCAATCTGGCTTCCGTCCCCAACACTCAACTGAGACTGCCCTCACCAAGGTTACTAACGTTCTCCTTTCTGCTAAAAACAAAGGCTACTACTCTATACTCATCTTACTTGACCTCTCTGCTGCCTTTGACACTGTTGACCATCCCTTTCTCCTACGGACTCTCAGCTCTCTTGGGGTCTGTGACACTGCCCTCTCCTGGATCCACTCTTATCTCTCTAACAGATCCCCATCTCTTTTGCTGGTGACTACTCCTCTCTTTTGCCTCTGTCTGTTGGAGTACCTCAAGGCTCTGTCATGGGTCCTCTACTCTCTATTTACACTTCTTCACTTGGTAAACTTATCAACAGCTATGGCTTCAGCTATCATCTTTATGCTGAAGATACCCAGATCTACCTTTCCACCCCTGCACTCTCTCCTTCTGTCAATTCTCACATCAGTGACTGCTTATCTGGCATTTCCTCCTGGATGGCCTCTCACCACCTAAGAATAAACATGTCCAAGAACGAACTACTTCTAATTCCCCCCCCCCCCTAACTCTACTCCAGTTTCTAATTTT
>NC_069501.1:1282738801-1282741301 GCF_027579735.1 Bombina bombina | reverse complement strand
AGGAGACACTGTTGCGACGGTACGCTGTAACTCCGGACACGTATCGCCGACAGTTTCGGGGCACGGAAAAGAAGCCTAACGATACCCATATGGAATGGGCGCACCGAATGCGGAGAGCGGCAAATCACTGGCTGAGCGGAAGTAAAGCGGTGACTGGGGAGGAAATTTTACAATTGTTTCTCTTAGAACATTTTTATAATGGCATGGAACAGCAAGGGAAGGAATGGCTGCGAGACAGGCGGCCTTCTACCTTAGAAGAAGCAGCCAAATTGGCCGATGAACATTATGACTCCCGTCTTCACGAACCCATGAACTACCGAGCTCCAGCACGGGTCGAACCCAGAGAGGTTTACCGTGCACCCCCTCGTGCTGAATTCCGAGCCCCGGTGCCCACAGGGCCCGTCCGACACTCAGGACCACCCAATAACAGCTCTGAGCGTCCCAGACCGACTTGCCACCGATGCAAGCAACCAGGGCATTTCATGGCTAGCTGCCCCCTTAATACGCACCAGACACCCAGGAATTACAATGACCCCTCTGGGTCCTATCGTCCGGCCCGGGCCCTCTGTGTTAACCAAGAGGCCCCTATGGAGGGATATGTGGGGCCGCTTCACGAGGCAGACCCTGTATATGCTGCCTCAGATAACCGCCAGCACCATCGGCAGAGGGTATGGCTCGAGGGGCGATCTACCGAGGGATTGCGAGACACAGGGGCTACTATCACGCTGGTACAGAGTCATTTGGTGCCAGAGCACAAGCGATCCGGACAGACTGTGGCCGTTAGAGTGGCGGGGGGGGATGTGTACAAAATTCCAACAGCTAAAGTGCATCTTGATTGGGGAGCGGGAAAGGGGGCTGTGAACGTGGGCCTAATGGATAATTTACCTGCCGAAGTACTACTGGGCAACGATTTGGGCCCCATGACTTCTGCCTATGCTCCAGTATGCAACAACGAGGCGGACCCAGTGACTACACGGGCCCAAGCCCGGACGGAGCGAGAGCTTTCACCAGTGCGGGAGACACAGGTAAGACCTACCCCGACCTTGCCTGACAGGTTAGGCCCCATACCCTGGGACACCCCAGATGCTTTCGAGGCAGAGTCTAAGACTGACCCGACCTTACAAAAGTACCGGGAACGAGCAGAGACCGGAGGGGGCGGGGCAGATAACGAAACATTCTTATGGGAAAAAGGGAAACTATACCGCTGGACAGAGAAAAGGGGACAGCGTAGGCGACAGCTGGTAGTGCCCCACAAATACCGTCAAGAAATCCTCAAAATAGGCCACGACATCCCCTTAGCAGGCCACCTAGCCGTTACCCGTACCCTACACCGCATTACTCACACGTTCTTTTGGCCAGGGGTGCACGCTGACGTTAGAACTTACTGTAACACCTGCGATGTGTGTCAACGAGTAGGAAGGCGAGGCGATCACCCTAAAGCCCAGCTAGTAAATATGCCCATTGTAGAGGAACCCTTCAGCCGGGTTGCTATTGACCTAGTGGGACCACTGGCTACCCCTAGTCCCTCCGGTAAGCGATACATTCTTACCGTAGTGGACTACGCTACCAGGTACCCAGAGGCTGTCGCCCTATCCAACATACAAGCGGATACGGTAGCGAATGCACTAGTACAGGTGTTCTCCCGGGTAGGATTTCCAAAAGAAATCCTATCCGACCGAGGCACCCAATTTACGGCTGAATTGACCCAACAACTCTGGCAGGTTTGCAAAATTAAGTCCCTCCTAAGCTCCCCATACCACCCCCAGACGAACGGGCTGTGTGAGAGGTTCAATGGGACCCTCAAGCAAATGCTCAAGACGTTCACTCAGGAATACCGAGACTGGGAACGCTTCCTGCCGCACCTCCTATTTGCTTATCGGGAGGTGCCCCAGGAAACGACAGGGTTCTCTCCCTTCGAGTTGCTCTACGGAAGAAAGGTACGGGGACCCCTAAACCTGATCCGGGAGCACTGGGAGGGAGAGATGGAGGCTGACGGTGTCCCAATTGTGCCATACGTGCTGGAACTCAGGGACCGAATGGAGCAATTAGCCAAATCCGTGCGGGCTAATCTCCAGTTGGCCCAGAGAAGACAGAAAGTATGGTACGATCGGGGGGCCCGAAAGAGAATCTTCACCATAGGACAAAAGGTGTTAGTACTTAAGCCGGTGAAGACAGACAAATTGCAGGCGTCCTGGCAGGGTCCCTACCAGATCGTAGAGAAAAGGGGAGACACCACTTATGTGATAGCTAGCTGCCACGACAACAATCTTAGAAAGACATTCCATGTAAACATGCTCAAGGAATATTTTGAGCGACCAGAGAACGTGACGGCCATATGTTGTTCCCCTCAGGAAGACCCCGACAGTTTACCCATTCCAGACCTATTAGAAAAGAGCCTCCCCACAGGTATAGTGGCTCAGGTTCAGATAGGGGACCGACTTAGCCCCACTGAAAGGGAGCAGCTCAACCAACTCCTCCAGTCCAAACACCTCACCTTCTC